>NW_009944864.1:121471-123320 GCF_000696875.1 Nestor notabilis
CCAGTGGCTCAGAGATGAACACTGAACGACAGTGACAGTAATAAGCCGTGACATTTAAGTCAGGAAATCTCAAATTCCCATTTTGCTCCTCTGTCCCCTTCCTTACCACCAGGAGCTTCATGCTCCATTTCTCTCCCTTCCTTTACAAACGAGGAACTTCACCTCTCTAATCAGAGCATCTGCAAGGATTGCTCAAAACTTGAGGAGAGCTGCAGAGATAAAAAGCAGACCAACTGTGCAAGACTCAACTGTCCCACTGTGGACCTCACTGCCAGGCTGCCTGCAAATGGGTTTGGGAAAAACACACTTCCAATTATTTCTCAAAGCACCACAGACTTGAATCCTACCGCTTCTCACATGTTCCCTTAATAGCCTTGATCTCACCAAAGCAACTGCTAACGTAAATGATGCCTCACTGTAACTTAATTACCTCCAATTTAGGTGGGGACGGGAACAGAAAGTACCTTTCTTGATTCCCATCTGTTCCTCGTAACTAACCAAAGGAGCCTTCCCCAGAGCTCTGCCTCTGAAAGCCAGCAGGAAAAAAACAAAGAAAAGGAGGAGGAAAGAAAGGAAAAAATTGTATATTTTTATTGAATTTTTGCAGGATGCAGGTTAATAAAACACCCACAGAGAGCACAGAGCAATATAGAAAGGGAATAAAGGGAAGGGCTGATATCAATAAAGCCTATCCAGAGGCTCTGGTGGAGTGAAAGTACTCATGATTTCAAAAGAAACCTGCTACAGAAATTATTTTCACTTGTTGCTTTGGCTCAGGTTTGTAATTTGCAATAAACAGAAGTGTCCAAAGCAGAGAGGGTGGCTTAAAACATAAAATCAGGAAGGTAAAGTTATCTGCTGCTGAAAGACATCACCAATACCCTTTGCTGATCCCAAACTGATGAGAAGACAGCCACCATCCTAGGACCTTATTGTTTAATTATAACACAGACAACACTGCAGTCCCTAAAATCACTCATTAAACCTTGACAAGCACTGGCTCTGCTATGATATTTCCTTTTTAGGCAAAAATCAACTTTTGCTCAACTAAGTTCTTAATGGCATCCCTATTACAACAGCCTTCTCAATCCAGATGTCCCTTTCAGTAATGCGCACCAGTAAAATAGCTCCCGGGAGAGTTCCTGGGAGATCGCCAGCTTTTACTTAATGACACATTGTGAACCCTGGCCTCAACTTCCATTAACATTCAGTCTATGTTTCTACCATTAATTTAAGAGCATCAGGAGTAGGAATAAATAGGAAGACAATTAGCAGCCATAGTGTCCAGCCTGAGGAATTCTAGAAGACAGCACTGCTTCTGTAGCTGACAGAGAATGCTTAGAACCATGTTTCTTGTATTTGTTCTGTATCATCAATTTCCAGAACGTTACACTAAATAGCTTAAACTATCCAAAACCAGCTTTAGTTTTCCAGTTAGGAAAGTTCAGGGTTAAAACCCGTCAACGTTCCTATGGTGGATCTTACTTAATTGCATCCCTCCTGGCTGGCTGGATGTTAGCGCTGGAGGAGAGCACTGGCAGCACCCAGCCTCATGTCCTGCTGTCCCTGCAGCATTCCCCAGCCAGGACAGACAGAGCCCCTTTCCTTCCTCTGGGCGCTGCCCTGCAGCGGGGAACCTGCACACCAACAGCTGAGCAGGCGCTGTGGGGAACATCCAGCTGCTGCAGAGAGCTGGCAGCACAGCGACTGCGGTGATGGATGGAGTCGGGGCGAGTGGTGCGGGAGATTCACTCCTACAGTACCAGTGGTGCCAGTTCAGACACTGAGGGAAGAGAGAGGGAGAGAGAGAAATAGAGAAAGTACAAAAAGCTGGGATAAATACTCTTTC
>NW_009944864.1:123351-164901 GCF_000696875.1 Nestor notabilis
AGTTAGGGATAGTCACCCCAGACTGCAGCTTGCAGGCTTCAGGCCACGGCTTGTCACTGGGATGAATTTTCCCCAGGGCAAGGTAAGAGCATCACCTGTGTCTAACCCTCCCTGCCTGCAGCTCACACAGTTGCCCACTCCCTCCAATGGGAGTTATCTTCATGTACTGCCATCAAGGATGCTCAGATGCTGAGAAGCAAGGCAGGTGCTTTCACAGCAATCCCCACCCCTCTCATCCCGATGTGAGGAAGGAAGCAGCCAGCTTTGAATGCGCTTCCCTGTGCTGTTTAGTCACAGCAGCATTTGGGCAGCCCACGGTGACATATACCATAAAATGGAATCTGGAGTGTATCGCTTAACTGTGAAATCTCTAAGATACTGGATTTATATGGTGTCTGCAAAGCACATTAGAAGAGCCTCATCATCGTCGTGCCTTTTGAAGACACCCGTAATTATTCAGGCTGTTATTCTACCTCACTGGTGCTTTTGAAAAACTATTTAATATTAGCAAACCCTCACTAAAAACAATGTTTTGGTTGGGGGACTAATCTCCATATCAGTATACAGCCATACCTGGTCTTATCTACATTACCAATTCCCTGCTGATTGAGCAGATTCATTAAGAACACAATCTCTGGCGACTGAAATGAAGTCTCATTCTTCGTATCACTGGTGCCTTGCTGTTTGCTTTTCCTTCACAGTATGCACACAAGTAATTAACTTACTATGCTCTGCTAGCTCCTGACACATTACTTGGCATAGAAAAATTCACCAGCAGGTAGTTAAGCATGCAAAATATTTTCAGTCAAATGAACTTCATAACAAAGCCCTACTTAGGAGAAATGTGGCTCTTTCCCATACAACACTAACACGCACCACACTGCCCGAACCAACAGGAGCTTCTTGAGAGGTAAGAAAAAAATTACATCGTTTTTATCACTTTTGTTCAATATGTAGGAAGTTTCTTTAGGTGGGAAAACTGGCAAGCGGTAAAGATGTTCACTGAAAGGATGATCGTGGAGATCAACCTGAGTGGCCCTTGTGAAAGTTTGGTGTAACAAGGACACAGGATCCATATGGTATAGAGGAAGAAAGGAAAAAGAAACCCAAGGCAAAGAGGAGATTCAATTCAGTGCAGCTCTACTGAGATTGCTGGTGTCTGGAAGCACAGAAGAACAGTGCATTTCAACTTTTATATCGAATAAAAAAGTTAACTTGCTATTTTTAGCACAGAGTGCTTTTAAGCCTTGAGTTAGTTCAATGACAGTGAAAACGCCGTAAATAAGAACATACAATTTTATTATACACCCTACCTAAAAGACTCCATCTTAGGAACATGACTTGAAATACTCAAGTCATTTCAGTAATGTCAAGAAGTAAAACTGGAATCAAGTTATTCCTGTACTTATCTGTCCGTAGGATGAAAGGTTATGGTACAAACTGATGGTGACAGTCCAGAAGCAGTGTGGGGACAGTCGGCTGACCCCAGTGTAGACTGGTGAGATGAAAAACAAAAGGCGGTCTTTCCCTGAAGTGACAGGACTGGCATTGACTTTGATAACACCAGGACAATTCCCTTGAGGATATAAAATACCAGAGCCTTTGTGGGCTGCTCCTCTCATCTGAACCCCCTCTAAACTATGACTTTAATTACCTTAATGTTTTCTCAGTACCAGAGACTGGGAATCATGGTATCTTTATGCCATGTGGTGCAGTCTGGCTAGTGCTGTACAAAACACAATTTGCTCTACAGTATCCTTCCTATAAACCAAAACCAGCTGGAACTCCAAAATGTACATGAAAATATGTGAAACAAAAGCAGGAACTTGGCTAGGATAAAGACCTATTCACAGTATTATTAATCCCAACTTTGACCTTTTGTGACAAATTCTTGCTTAGAAGCTCTATGACTGCACTGACTTAAAACACTGGAAATTGTGATCTTGACACCTCCTTCTACACAAGGAAAAAATCCTTCAGAAGTCCTGGAAAATGAAACTTTTCTCTTGCTCAGTTTTGTCCAGAAAACATTTGTTCCTTTCCCCTTCATGTGCCACAAGGCATGTACATTTGCCAAACTCAGACTGTTGTTTTGACTCATTCGGTCACAGAAGATAGTTCCTCATGTTCCACCACAGCAATTTTTGCTTGTGACAAAAGAAATAGATCTGCAGAGGACAGAATTCACCCTGATTTGTGTGTATCATTTTCCTCTATTCCTGCACTGCTTTCAACTCGGTTCATTTAAATACAGCTCCTGTCATACCCATTATTTTCAGTTCACCTGTTACGCAGAACCACACACCACCTCCAACAGAGCTTTGGCTGCATAGTTTATATAGATTCTCTACTCCAGGCCTGAAATCTTTATTCATTTACAAACTAGATGTCCCTTAAACAGTATTTCCATTTGCTTGACAGGCATATTAATGCATGGAATACAAACCAGTTTTGGTTATTTCTAATTTTCATTAGAAATGAACTACCTCGCTTCATAACCACCAGCAACCTCGATAGTTACTCAGGTCTGTAAATAGCACACTACATCAAGGAAAACCTTGTTACATCTCCAAAAAGCTGTTGTGAAACTTGCTGTGTTCCAGGGGTGGGAATCTCAGGTTTTGTTTGGTTTTCCACACTTACAGTATCAGTAAAAGGTAACAGATTTTCATGCCAGAAGAAACAGTTGGATAACACATACTGACATGACAAGCACGAGTCATTACACTTCATAAAGTCACCTCTCTACAGAGCCTTCAAAACAGTTTTCACCTCATTCAGAAAGATATTCAGCATTGAAGAAATCAAGACTTAAGAAGTCACTGTGTGGGGTTTTTTGCCTTTTTTTTGAAGGATTGTTTCAGTATTTAGTTGCTCTCCAAGTTTCAATCTGCATCGTACTTCTAATGCTTACTTCTTCAAATGCCTAATCACGTCTTCAGCCCAATCTAGTGGTAGATTACAAGAGGTCTTTAAGAGACAGCATCTTCCTCTTATGGTGAAGCACACTTCTCAAGGCACTTACCCATACATTTGCAGAGCCCTGGTTAGCAAATGCAGTTGAGGCTGGACAACTTTCCTCCTGGGGGAAGATGATAAGCTGCCCAGAACTACCATTCCATGAGGAAGACAGCCACGCTGGAAATTCAGTGAAAACACTGAACAGACCCAAGCAGAGCCTTCCACTACCTTAGTGGGAGGATGTTCCTTGGATCAAAAGAGGAGTAAAGGAATCCTGTGCCTTCTAAATCACATATCCTCCAAAAGCCAGGATTTTTAGTTCTGATTCTTGCCAATGGACTAGCACCAGCCAAAAAGCAATAGAAGGGAGAAAGAGATCCAGACTAAGTACCACTTACAAATATTCACAGAAGTTCTTTTATTCCTTTAGGTCAACTCTTACTAGTATCACCTACCACATTGTGGATGCCAATTAAGCTCACATTAAGGGTGAGATCACTTCCTACTACACTATAGCAGTGTTGTCCCACTGCACTTGTCTGTATTCCTGTGTTAACTATTATCTTACACTGAATCCAAGAGCTTTTTGAGGAGCAGACTGACTTTCTGGTTTTGTTTTCTTCAGAGTAAGATATAAAATAGATTTCAATCCATGACTGGAATTTCTTGCCAGCACAAACCTCTAAGAATGAGTCTGAGTATTCCGAGTACTGCAATATAATTGCAGAAGAAGTGTTTGGGAACATGGACCAAAATAAGTAATTAAACACAACCTTCCTGATTACAGAACATGTCTTAGCCAATTTAATGCCCTTATTAAAGTCATAGTTGATGGACTTGAGAGTCTGCAGTCTTGACCTCATAGGAATGAATTATACCCTCCTTTTTAAACTAGAAAGTTTCCAGCGTCTGTGGCTTCAGAGGAAAATTTGAAAACACAAAAGGAGCCAGAAGGCAAAAAAGAACCTTAAAATTACTATCTTCTTTCAATCTCCCCTGATTTGTTTTGGTCAGTCTCATTACTTTTGAGCAACTGATCCTGGCAGTACTCCAGTGTATCCAACTTTATTGACAAACACGAAACAGAATCTAATGCCAGGGGAAATAACAAAAGAAACCAAAACCATCAATACCAAGAGCTGGGCTAATACACATGATCCACAGAGGTGCCCAAAGGCCAAACACCCTTCAGTGCTTGGCTCCGAGCCACCTCCATTGTCTCTATGAGCAAAAGGGTGAAAACCCAGACTGCTTCTTACTTGGGGATGCCTTTAGTCTAGACAACACCTATATACTTCATACTACCTAGTGAGAAAAGAGGTGGGGGGTGGTGGTAAAATTGGCTTTATTTGGATCTTTCCTGGGCCTTTTTTTAATGAATATTTTAGAAGCACATACAGCACACTCCTGTGTCTGCTTTGGTTGTGATGTGTCCTATACAACTGCCTACCCTTGGAAACAGAACCCAATGCACACCTTTGGGTAAGGAAGATTATTTTCTGAGGGACAGAAGGTCATGCAAAGAGTAAAACTGGGTTTTTTATGTCTCTCTAACTGTCAGCAACTGATTTTAGCTGACTTTTACCCACATAATATACCTTCTGGTCTCGCTGGTCATGTCAGGATCTCAACAGCAGGGAAAAAGCAAGCAGGGCTTATTCTGAAGTAAATTCTGGATGTAACCACTTCTAAGTCCACTAATACAGAGAAGCTAGTAAATCAGTAATAGAAGTTTATTAATTTAGTAGTTACTGAGACACATCTTATTGATCTTCTTTACTCACACTCAGCCTCCAGAGTTTACCTCACAGCTCCAGTTTACGCCTCGATTAAGTGGTTCAGAGAAGCCTCGCATTTTATAGTATGCACATTGTGTAGCATAATGCTGCTGGTATGATGACTTGCAAACTAAGCAGTGGATTTATCACCCTACAAGAGATTCTAGTTTTACTCACCCAGGGCAGCCAGCACAAACACTCAAGAACAAAACTGACAGTCTAGAGCCTTACTGTGAGATGCACAGCACTAAGTCAACTGACAATGGTCTCGTACCCAGCTTTATTTCACTTGCCTTTGTGACACAGTATCAGTTAGCTAATGATTAGTTTCCATTTTCAGCATTCACATGTTTTTATGCACATTTCTTTTTATAGGTTCTGACTCAGCAAAGTACTTAAGCACATGCTTTACTTTAAATAGCTGAATAATCCAATGTCTTTTCAGCAAATGTTTAACTTTAATTGTGTGAATAGTTCCAGTGCAAGGGCTCCTTGCATCTCGGACACTGAGCGCTCACTTATGTGCTCTATTCATTGCAGAGATATAATATTATTCATGGCCTTCACATCATGCATTTACTTAAGTGCTTTGCTAAACAAGGTCCTAAAGCAAATATGCCACAGTCAGAGTTTATTTAATAATGCTTCTACAAATTCAGTTTTAAACTGTCAAGCATTTGAAAAACGAAAACTAAATAACCACAGGATTTACTGCAATTTCTTCAGTATTGGTACCTTGAGTTAGCACTGACAATTGTGGCAACATGGTTCAACAACGCATCAGGATTACTTTTTTTCCACCCATTTTCGGAGATGTGTTTGCTGAATAAAATTAGTAAAACCCCCAAACCAAACCTGAAATAAATAAAATATCCTGTGTTAAGACTACATCTGCAGAGGCTTCTCCCAAGTCACGCAGAACCATGTTCTGGCACAACGGTTGCAGCCAATGCTACATCAGGAAGAGGAAGGGGCCTCTTTGGAGAGCTTGCCTCTCAAGTTACAGCATCCCCAATCCCACCAGGCATTTCAGGCTCCAAATAAAGATATTTGATTACAAAAATATGACCAGAGTGTTCTGAGAGACTTTTCTTATGACTTTTTCTTTCCCCAGTCAGAAAGAAATATTTGGGGCAGCCTTTCAAGTTCCTCTCCCAGAACCACTGCTGCATTTTTTACATGGAAGCTGATGAATTTTCCTCTCATTAGAAGTCTCCAGCAGCTGTGGCTTTAAGAAAAACACCAAATACTGTGAGACTAACAATAAAACCACCAGACCTGGCAGCACTGCGTTACCCCTTTGGGCCATTTCCATTGTGAGCGGCTCCCCACTGAACCACACAATGCTGGGCCCCTTCACTAGTTTGTTAGCTACCGCTTCAGATGTTACAAAATATGGTGGTTTCAATTATTAAAAGAAGGCATGCCAAAAAAACAACAAAATAAAACGGGGGGGGGAGGGGGGAGCTGCCAAAAGCACAACTTTCTAAAAAGCCAGCTCTCTAAATACATTAGATTAAAAGGCAAAGAGTGAAATTCACACTCTTCAGAGCAGAATGCCTCCTTTGCGTTAAGTCCCATTGTTTCAGATGCAAGACCCTGCCCCCAGCCCTGCAGGTAAAGCAAGTTTATATTCTAAGCTGGCTGGAGAAGCCAAATTAAAATGGGTAAAAAAAAAAAAAAAGAGAAAACAAAACCAGATGCCCCTGAGTGAAATTCACACTCTTCAGAGCAGAATGCCTCCTTTGCCTTAAGTCCCATTGTTTCAGATGCAAGGCCCTGCCCCAGCCCTGCAGGTAAAGCAAGTTTATATTCTAAGCTGGCTGGAGAAGCCAAATTAAAATGGGTAAAAAAAAAAAAAAAAGAGTAAACAAAACCAGATGCACCTGAGAAAAGAAACTAAAATTGCCTTAGAAGATAAAAGGATTAAGCACTTCAGACCAGTAGCTGTAAAACTTGTAATGAATTTAGACATCTCTTTTGCGAAGGAAGGAAGCTATTTAGTAAGTGTTATCAAGATAGAGCAGAATAACTATAATGTAGAAAACTGTTCATTAGTTGGGGCTTAATTGCTCTTATAGTTGGTGGAGAAACAGTAATTGCTATACCAAAAAAACCATTCCATATTTAGAAATTATTTGTTTTTATGCATGGAACAGGAATACTACTTTGATATTAAACCAAAATTTAGCCAGAAATACCCAGTGTCATCCCACAGGAACTGAACACCGACAATTGTGTAACTCTGTGAAAGGAAAAAAGAAGTATTGATTATAGCTAGGAATGTAACTGTAGTTTGTTCTGAAACAGGACTTTGATGTACTTATTTATGTATTCACCATGGTCTCACTGTTTGCCTGTTTGTTTATAGGTATTTACCGTGGGCTATTTTCATAAAACAATTACTATTCAATGTGCACAGTAATGAGAAGACATTAGAGACCTGGTTGTGTGTTTTTCCATTCTAATCTGTATGACAATATTTTGAATTCCTTACAGATGAACATCCTGAGCTGACTTTGCAGGCTACACGTGCAAACACTGACAAGAAAGCAGTGCCCGTGTTCACGTGGCTGCCCATCCGACACAGCTCCAAGGATCATACAGGGAACCCTGCTGCAGTTCACCACCTCCTGTAGGAAAGCTGATGTTTTAGGACATTTTGGTGACGTTATAGAGTACGCCAGTGACTGCAACGTTTTCAACCCCTCAAGTAGCCAGTAATTCATTACAGGGGTATTTAAAGAGTCACTTAAAAGGTAGCTGCTTAAGTGATACACAAATTAAGTCTGCATGTAAGTACTGAGCCAGGAGACGCTTCACCCCAAAGTGCTCTCATGAGCGGCTGCACCAAAGTTCAGAATGAAGGGGTCAATCATACCCATGCTAACGGGGTTTTTATGCCAGATTTACATGGCACAACATGTCTTCAAGTGATGAATAACCTGGTACTTTGGAGTAGGCAATGGTTTGTGCTTAACAAGGAAGGCACAGGTCCGCCTTCCCCTGCAGAGGTTGCAAAGGTTTGGGTAGCACTACCACTCTTCATCAGAAGGTGCAAGCTTCCTTCACGGACATGATGAAGAAATAAAGCTCAAAAAGCATGGCCCTATTCAGTCCTGTCCCAAACAGCACACATGTTCACTAATGGTAAACAAGATAAAAGGAGAATTTGTTTGGATTTATCATCAGTATCTGGCTGGGATCGGCAGCACCAAGATGAAGCACCAATTTGGTGATATAAGTATCACCTCATTCTCTCATAAATCACAGTTATAAAACAAATATTAGCAGGACAGCCAAGGTTAGAAACAATAAAAGACTTTTAGTCCAGTTTTTATTTAATTTGATTGTATTTCAAGATAATGATACCCCTTTAACTGTGGGAAACATGCTCCATCTGTTCTCCAGAGCCTCTATAGGCTTGCAATTTCCTTCCATGTGCAATTCCAGATGTTAACCAGGACCCTGAAAGGCCCCTACAACCCAGGTTCCTTGTTCTCGCTCCCTCAACAGCACAGGGGAAGCTTACAATAGTGATGAAGACTACATCACACAGCACCACACCAAAGATTTAAATGACATTTTAGTAGCACAGAGGATCTTTCACAAACCCTTGCTCAGTGCAAGCACAGATGATATAAGCAGCATCCTGGTGTTCTGAACCCAAGGGCTGGCTCTTCTAAATGCCAGAGCACCAAGCCCAAATCTACAGCGCTCTCTTTTTCTTCATCAAGTGTAACCAGAACAACCTCACAGACATGGCCCATGGCTTTGCCCAACATAGAAATACATAAACACATTATTTGGGAGTCTGGACCTCGTGTGAACACCATCTCTCTGAGCAGCTTTTGGTAGCTGACAACACACAGGAACTTGGGTTTTTAAATCTTTGTTTTTAAATCTTGCACATATTTTTAACAACTGAAAACAATGTTCAAGAAAAAGGGAACACCGAAAACTTCCTCTGTGATGATACAGGGAAATGCATAAATATTGTACACCTTAAACATCATTAAAATATTTAAATGTAGATTCTGCAATCCCTCCAATAAAAAAAAAAAAAAAAATCAAAGCTCTGATGTGCACAACTATGAATTTAATTCCTGGAAGATCATTCTGTGATAATTACTAATCCTTCTCTATTGCTCAGGTAAACTTAAGAGAAGAATATTCCAAAGGAATAGGTAACTGCAGGGTAATTTGCTATTTTACAAAGCAGGAAGCTTTGCCAGCTATATTCAGCATCCAAACTTGCATATAAATAAATACCAGTCCAACCAAATTCTTTATACTCATTTCAACTTCATACTGCCTGCATAAATCACACTTACTCCTTTATATTTAGAGATTTTTTTTAACAGAACCACCATTAATAGCAAAGCAGATCAAATATTATTCCAAATTTAAATAAAATATGTTCATCATTATGGTCATTAGCTAATGGTTTTATCTTCCTTTGGGACCACAGTAAACATTACAATTCAATTTAATCAACATTTACTTCTCATAAAACAAAAAAGAGCATCATTTCCTTGCTACAGTAACAAACTCTTGGGGTCACAAAAATCAAGAGAAGCAGGTTTAAAACAAAACAAAACAGAACTAGCACTTTTGAAGATTAATGAGGTACTGAAGAAAGGATGTAAATACGCACAGGAGTTTTCATATGGGCTATACGCCTAATCCTGCAGCCACTAATTCTCCTACTGCTGCAAATGCTGCAAGGCTCAAGGGTTTCAACCTTTTTGATTTGCACACTGCAAAATGTCTCCCAAGGGCGTGCAGAGCCCAGTAATTTTGGATTTAAGCCTATTGATATTTGTTTTTCTTATTTTAGATACCATTCATGGACCCCTTATAAGAAAAACATGGATCCTAAAGGGTCCACAAACCAAACCTGGGATAGATTACAGCAGATACACATCTGTGCACATCCAGTATCACAGAACATCCATAACACTGACACCAGCACACACAGCTGTCCTACAATGACCACAACTATTTAACAGCTGTGTGAATGCTTTTGTTTTCCCTATGACATATTTACATCGTTTAATCAAAATCTGATAAATGCATTCTTTTCACCTAAATTGATTTTCTTTTCTAAGCTCTCTTTGTCAGCTGATTTGTTAAGTGCTGGAGGACTGCACATCTCGCTGGCTGGTGCTCCCCTGTGTATTCATTCTCTTAACAGGTTCCCCTGCAGGACTACCATGATTTCACTGATTATTTTTCAGCAGACACTTTGTTAGACTACTTACAAACATACTGACCTAATTGCTTTTAATTATTCCAGTGGAGCCTGCTTTTACAGTGGCTATTTGCTTCCACACAAAAGGAGAAATAACTACTGTGAGTAGCATTGAAAAATCCATATCCTGGGCTTCTCTCTGAAGCCTAAATCAATCAGAAGTTTAATGCACACTGTAAATGTTAATGTGCATGTGTATCTATTGTGCATGTATGCATGTATTATATAGGCCTATTTTATATCTAGATCCATCTGTGTATCACATAAGGTAAATGGGGCTAAGAAGACAGCAAACCCATTTAATTCTGTTTCAGAAACAAAGTGTTTTCTTAACAGCTCTTTGAAGAATCCAAGCTAATTTGGTGTTCTCACTTTCTTTCCTAGCATGTGTTTAGAAAATAATTTAAATCTTAGATATGTATCCAGCCTGTTAGTAGTCACATACGTATTTCTTGTAAGCTACCAGTATTAACCATGCTTCCTGAAACAGATGAGAAGTAGATCTACACAAAAAGCCAGTTGCTCTACATCTACCCTTTTAGCAGATAACCCATCTTCAACTGCCATAAAAACTGCAAAATATCTCCCATGAACATCATGATGGGTTGGACTGTTCATCAAAGTGAATACCTTTACGAGAAGCAGTTCACCACCAAAGTGAAGATGATGCACAGTTCAACAGGGAAATCCCTGAGGGAGAAAGCTGGGAAGAGATGATACATGGAAGTCTGACACATACACACTCCAGAGTTAGCAGCACAAAGAAACCTCAGTATATTTGGAACTACCTGTTAAAGAACTACTTTTTTTTCCCCTCCATGGTTGAAGTTATAAAACCCAAATATTAAAAGAAAAAAGGAGGGGGAGAAGGGGTTAAAAATAAATAGAAAAGTGAAAATGATAGCAGAAGGTAGAGGCACCACGTAATTTTGTGCTAACTCCTCATTTTGCTCTCTAAGGACTGTGCAGAACACACAAGACCACAAGGTCTAAAGAGGAAATGCCTATGCCGGTAACAGTTCCCTGCCCAAAAGACAGCAATATGCTGAAAGCAGACTTAAGCATCCTTCAGATTTTACATTCAAATACCAAATGAAAACTGGTATTATCCATGAACAGCAATAAACTCACTTCTGAGAATCTTTTGCAGCCATAGAGTTTTGTGAAACAAGCGGCTTGTGTGTTATTCTTATCATTCAGTTTAATATTTTTCAGCAAGGAAGAAAAGTGAGGCAGAATGTAGCATTTCAACTGAAACAAACAAAACAACACAACACCCACAAGATATCTGTGAAACTGTCCCTCCTGGTAATGGAATAAGATAAGGTTGGTCGGGGCAATCCCAGGCACAGCTACAGGCTGGGCGGAGAAGAGATTCAGAGCAGCCCTGCGGAGAAGGACTTGGGGAGAAGCTTGACATGAGCTGGCTTCAGTGTGCGCTTGCAGCCCAGAAACCAACTGTAGCCTGGGCTGCATCAAAAGCAGCATGACCAGAAGGTTAAAGGAGGTGATCCTGCCCCTCTACTCTGCTCTTGTGAGACCTCACTTGCAGTATTGTGTCCAGTTCTGGTGTCTTCAACATAAGAAGGACACGGAGCTGTTGGAGCAAGTCCAGAGGAGGGCCACGAGGATGATACGGGGGCTGAAGCACCTCCCTTATGAAGACAGGCTGAGAAAGTTGGGGCTGTTCAGCCTGGAAAAGAGAAGGCTGCGTGGAGACCTCATAGCAGCCTTCCAGTATCTGAAGGGGGCCTACAAGGATGCTGGGGAGGGACTCTTCATTAGAGACTGTAGTGGTAGGACAAGGGGTAATGGGTTTCAACATAAACAGGGGGAGATTCGGTTAGGTACAAGGAAGAAGTTCTTCACAGTGAGGGTGGTGAGGCACTGGAATAGGTTGCCCAAGGAAGCTGTGAATGCTCCAACCCTGAAGGTGTTCAAGCCCACGTTGGACAAAGCCTTGGGCGACATGGGTTAGTGTGAGGTGTCCCTGCTCATGGCAGGGGGTTGGAACTAGATGATCTTAAGGTCTTTTCCACCCCTAACTATTCTATGATTCTATGAAACAACCTGGCAGCACAAGACAGTATTGACAACTTGACTAGTGCATTGGTTATTGTGCTACTCCCAGTGGTTGGGTTATTCCTGGCACATAACTTGACATCTTGGAAGAAATACCTCGAAATTCAACCGATGTCATTCTACATACCTCCTGTTCAGACGAGGTGCAAGTCCTCTCAGAAGGGTTTTCACTATTTGTACACACTGAGAGCTTGTATCTAGCTCTGTTAAATGATCAGAGATGAAGGTTCATACCTTCAAATACCTATAGTGATTTCCTGGTAAGTCAGTTTCTGAAAGCTTTGCCAAATACCTCAACCAGGGACTGAACAAGGCCTGATCCCAATCCACTCACTCACTGTACAATCCCACAACCCCCAAAACATTCTCAACACTGGATTTTTGTCATTCTTTCACTGAAGGTCTCAGTCTCAGCCTTCAATTCTAGTGTCTGACACAATGCAAGATCTACTGAATAGAAAAACTTTTCCCTTCACCAGCACTCAGGCTGCAGGAGAGTAATTCCCATTTAAGATGCAAAATGTGCTTTCTCATTAGTGTATCTTTTGGGTCTTAAGCCTTCATAACTGATGTTATTGTACTATTGATCACTGCTCAGCACTGTAATATATAGTGATCCTTCAGGTTTGAAGAAAGGTATGTGCCAGTCAGGTTTATGAAGCTTATAAAACTTTTACTGTGCTTGTAGCATAACCAAAAAGAAAGAAAAAAAAAGTCATCCATAAATTAAATTATTCCTGGCTTCTGTTCTCAGAGACATTTCTCCAGGGCATAGTCTAAGATTACTGAATACCACTCGCCTTCCTGGATCAAGGTGATACAAGCCTTTTAAAGCCTCAATGGCAATTAATAGAACAATTTCCTCCAATACACGAGCCTTTGCTAAACACAGTGCTGTTACTCCCTAACCCTGGTGCAACCAGGCAGATGCAAGAGGCAGAAGAAAGGCCAACACGTTCTGCAGGGCTCCTCCATGTCTGGCTCTCATCACCATCCACTGCCTCTGTTCAACCACTGGCCAACACTGACTGATGCCTTATTTCAGGCATCTCTTGCAACCCTCCTTCTAACAGATGGTTCCCCTTGACTATAATACATCCACCCTGTGACCAAACCCACCTCCACTTGATCTGCAATTAGAAACATGGGATGGCTGAAGCCCTCTATCCCACAATGTACTGTTGACTTGGAACTTCTTTCCTCCTTTTAAAACATTACTTGATTCTCAGCAGAAGACAAAGGTAGCAGGATTTGCCATGGATGCTCACAAGTTAGTCTGGGGAGTCTGTTCATATACAGAGTTTATTTGCTTGAAAAGGCCAGATTGAACTGAACTCCAACAAGTCCAACTCAAACTAGTCTGATCTGCTGAGTATCTTCAGCTAAAATAAAAACCAAAATTTTTAAAGCTCACATGTTTGCTTTGACCAGCCTTAAATTAAATGTTTTAATTTTTGCTTTGAAAAAGTACTTATCTTTGCAGTTGGAAAGGGTTAAGAACACCCTTCAAAGGAATATTTTGTTCAGCTGAAAACTTTAGGGTTTGTTTTACATTTCAGCATGAATAAATGTTATTCTGCTTTTAGGATCCATCCAATCCATTCCCCAACTCCAGCCTTCTGCCCCTTGTTTTTCTATTTGGCAACTGTCTCAAGAAATGAATTATTGATACAGCTACCCAGAAAAGAGATAATCCCAGATGTAAAAATCTAGTCTAAAGACACAGCCAGATAAAAGATTAGGGATCTTCATCCAAAAACCAACCCAACAAGCATTATGAGGAACTCGCACAGCTTTGCTACATGGATTACAATGGATTCATTTTAAACAGCCTTAGTGTTTAAAATAGAAAAAAAAAATCATAGGGAAAACATCCATTAAGGTCAGGGATTATGGAGGGAAAGCAGAGTAGGAAACCACACATTTATTGCACTGAGGACACAGCTGGCAGGGTCCTGTGCTCATGGGCTGCACTCCTTCCCCTAGACCAGACCGCAGCTTCCTCCTACCAGTTACATGACAGCCAGAGCCTTTTCCCCTCATCCCAAAACATGGGGATAGGCACCAAAAACTTACAGGTTTCTATCATGACAAACTCAATAGCAGATGAGGGTATGAAGCAACAAACACACATGCCAGAGCTACAGTAACTAACAACATCGAAATTGCCACCAGCTGCAAAGTTCCCCTTATGCTGGCTTTCTGTTTAATCTTAAATCATGGTTTCCAGTAAAACACAACCTAAAAGAAGTTATTCTGGCACTTTCTAAGTCTTTCTGTTCTTCAGCAACATTACCAATAGTTTAATCTCATTTCCTCTGAAATAATCATAGAGGAAAATATTAACATGCTGTTGGGGAAACGAGACGAAACTGATCCCACACCCAATAAAGCTTCCTGTCCTTTAACAATCCTAAGCCTTATTACACCCAAATCAGGATTCTGAATTCTCAGAAATATGGTCAGAGGGTGGTTAAATGACCCAGCCGAGCTCATCTGACATCTGGGTACTGCCAAAAGAGGTGGCCCCGTTTCTCCCTCCTCCCAGTCCCTGGACATTAGCTCCTGCAATGACAGAAACTCCATACGCATCTCCTGCCCTCCCAGTTTCACAGAGGCAGCTACACTCCCTAGTAAGGGGAATATTGTTGACTTTCTACTGCATCAAGAGTCTCATCATGTGAAATCCTTTTACAACATCAGATTCCGATCCTCACCCAAGACTGTGGCAGAAAGGGAGCTTTTTAAAGCTGGGAAGAACACCTGGAAATGTGACATCAGCATGCAGAAGATGATGGGTAATTCCAGAAGAGAGGTCTGATGGGATGAGGACTGTTCTGGTGAGAAAAGAGGCACCATCAAGAATGGGGGGAGATGCTGAAGTTCATGAGGAATTAATCTGTGACCGTAAGGGATTTAGTCATCTTTGCTCTTCAATTACACAGGGTGAAACACAACATGGCCAAGTCCTGTGTCTATTTCCCTGCCGTAACACCGGACACATCTGCCTTGATAAGGAGATGACATTCAATGTTTGCTATTCCTTTGGGAGCTGCATTATCATCTGAGCTTTCTAATCTTCCTGCTTGTTCTCCAGTTATGATTGTCTCACTCCTATTAGTGCTTCTATCTTTCAGTCTCACATAGGTGGCACAATACTCTTAAGTTTAGTTTTGAAGATGGGAGATAAGGCCCTTTTCCACAACATAAATGCCATGAGGAATTCTCCCTGAGAAGCTTCCAACATGAATTTTCTATCTATGGTCCAAAGAAAACAGGCTACCTGACAACAATGCAGCTTGTGTTTGCACATGTTGGTAAGAAAAGGGAAAGAAATCCCCATCCAGGAACAAGCAATATCTATTTTTGGCCCCTCAATTTTCCAAGTAATAACTGCTCATGCCAACAATACCAGGACATACCAGTATGAAAAACTGCTACCTCCACCAGAGGCAGGTTCACAGCAGAAGAAAAGCACACAGTCCAGTGTAATATTTTGTATGTCAGAGGTTCAAAGGCTCACAGAAAACACAAATTCACACCAGCAGTCCCTTTGAGAATAGGGGTTTTTCTCATTTAAGATTTCTGACTTACTTTCAAGGTCCTATGAGACCAAAAGGGTGCACATGCAGAGCATCACGTAGTATTAAGGCTCAGACCTTCAAAAAACCTCATAACCTTAGTGCTGGAAAGCAGATACACCCCAAGATCATACACGTATGTATTTGTATGCTCGGAAAAGTTACTAAAACAACTATATCAGCGTCCAAAAAGCGAGGAAGATGCAGGAGAGGAGGGAGAGATGGGGACAGGAGCACTGGGGTTTGTTTCTGTGACTCCACCTTGTTCATCAGACATATTCAAGCCAGCGCATCTTTCTCTCCCGAGTGAAATCTGTTCTACAATTTTGCCAAAACTTTTATATATGGCAGTGGCCAGCTGGCTGCTTGGAGAGCCATGTGTCAGTGGTCCTGGCGAGTGCTTAATGTGTGATATGGATCTGCGCAAACTGCAAGCACTGGGTTTGCAAACATTCCTGGTTTATGCATTTAGAAAGCAGCTAGTGAAAGGAGAGGTTTCTGAAGCAAAGTTATGCAACATGGCAGGCAGCATATTATTAAGGCAATTCCTCAATATACAAATATATTATGGTAACTCGACCCTTCTCCCTGTCATGTTCTGCCCCCGTGGGCTGCAGTCAACCTGTTCTATCTCTCCCTTCAAAATACCATCACCTCCTCCCCTCCACTGCCACCTTTGCTTCTACAAAGGCAAGAATTCAACACCATCAAGGTTGCTCCAATAGGACAAGACGTGGGAAACCTTGGCAGCCTCTCTCCAGTCCTGCTGGATGCTGGATCCCAGGAGGGATCTGCAGGGCCAGCAGATGTGACCATAGGACAGTGTCCTCCCACACCCCAACAGACAACACATTGGCTGCTGGGCTGCTGCTAGAGATCTACCTGATGAAGCCAACATCCACCCATGGAGGGGTTAGCAAGTCAGTCCACACAACTGTGGGAATCAAAGGGAGAAGAAGTAAAGCAGGACAGAGACATGCTTTGAGTCAGTGTATATTTGGGCTACATATTCCCGACTGTCCCATCCCAGAGCAGGTGTGGGAAATGCATCAAGTGATGTGGGTTTTACAGAAATGAAAAAAGCAGAAGCTGACTATATTGAAAGAGGTCTGTGGTTACATTCTCCATGTACATAAAAGGTACTTACTAAGTTTAAGGCAAGCCATCTATCTAGGGATTTGTTAATGCATTATCCCACATCGTCTATACGCCTGTGAAAAGAATATATATGGCTTATTGACTAATGTCAGGGAAAACAGACTTCCCACCCTAGATGAAATTTATCACAATCCCTGCAATGAGCCCAGTGAGCAAAAGCACGGGTGATAGATGAGCCTGCCAGAGTCTCCCGAATGCCAGCAGATACCAACTGACAAGGCACTGGGGGAAGGTAATTCCAAGCTAAGGCTGCTTGAGAGAACAGACCCTCCTCCTGATATACAACAAACAGGCCTCCCGTAGATTTCCTCCATCCCGACAGCTCCTGGCCTCAGAAGCAGTCTCCCCAGCCAGGCCCCAAACTACAAAGACCACCACAGATCAGTATCAATACCATGACTTGTCCCTTGAGGTGAAGGGGAAGCCAGGCTGGTCTCCATATCACTGACAGGACAGGCTCTGTACAGCTGCAAACAGCTGCCTCCTCCTTCACTTCTGCCCAGCCATCCTATCTGGGGGCTAAGGGCTTATGATTTGTGATGAATCTGGCCGATACCATGACTGGAAGCAGTCAAAGGGAGGCTGGAATGGAATAAGGCTTCTCCTTTTCTCCACAAGTTGAATCAGTTGATTTTAACATTTCAAATTAAGGTGTTTTAACACTTGAGGTCAAAATTCTGTATCAATTACAAAAGCGTAAGAAAACCCTAATGCAAAATTGAAGCCAGGAGTTTTAGTTTGTCCCAAACATTGCAACCCAAATCAAGGTTTCCACACTCTGTGCACCAGCACGGTGCCCACATCTTCTCAATATCTGCAAAATGAGAATTCTGGTGATGTTTCTAGTGAAACTCATAGTTGTTTCCAAATCCACCCTAAAAACCAAGTCAAATTTAAAGCATAAGAACCTAACAGTAACTGTAAGGACATGGATAAGTAGCACATATATATAAACTGTCCAGAGAAGGAAACAGAACACTGTAATAGGCATCACATCGAAATCAATCTTGATTTAAACAGGAAACCAATATGGGATAGAAAGTAGGACAAAATGCTGGTGTCCTCTGGGTTATCATTAAGTACTTGCTGCAAAGAATCTGTTCTTCCTCAAAATTAAGATCAAGGATTCCTTTTTCTTTCATCACGTTGCATGAAAGCTTCTTAGTAGCACTAGCAGTTTGTAAAGACAAAAAACTCTGCGCTTAATCCATAATTGCAGTGGGTTTAGGAACTGCTAATAAATACACAAGGAAGCTTGAAGAGGGACGCTCACTCAGTCAAAGCCACTAGTGCCACAAAGGTCAATTCCACATGTAGTTGTCAGCCATATGACAACATTTTGTCCCAAATGGATTATTATACAGAATCTTTTCAAAATGTGGCTACAAATGGATACTTTCAAGGCAAGTGTCAGGGTGGGATTTCAGACTCAAATCTAAACTTTTCATTATTCCTACATTACAGTTGCACAAAATTACAGCCGACAGCACTACAAAAGTCAACCTGATAAACACATTCAGCTCTAAACCCAGCTATGGTCTTGAGAGGAGCTGTAATTAATGATGTTTATGAGTTGTATCTATTATGTGACATTTTCAAAGCTGAAAGTGGAAATACATGCAGAAAACCCAAAAGGAGGCTCTTGCAGATTAAAAATGACATTCAGCAACACAGGAGAAGGGTCATTAGAACTGCAGAAAGTACAAGAATGAGCCAGATAATAAAACAGATCAACAGCGGTGACACAGGCAGTGGGGATTACAGCTGTCTGCTCAGCCTCTGCTACTACATCTGCTTACTGTTATGTGCCCTATTGAGGGGAAAGGAAAAAAAGCCTACATCTGATATGACTGCTTTGCCTGTTTAAGATTCAAAAGCTCCACTGAAAGCTTTCACAGAGCTGATGGGAGTATGATTTATACAAAGAGCTACGAGACTGTTACAGGCCATTCTGAGCAGAATGGACATCAGTGCTATCTGCTTTTTGAGAGCAGTGTTTCCCATTTTATTTACATTTGCTCTTCATTGTGCTTTTAGAGTAATTTACCAATCCAGCCAATCAATTCAAACTATTTTGCAAGCATTTCAAGTAAGTTCTTAACATCACCCCATAGGCACTTGCTTCTATGTAATTATAATCATTTTTCTGCAGAGATTTTCTTCATTCAAGTGGCTTTGCCAAGCAACAAGAAACAAAAGAATAACCATCTCTAAAAATAGGTAGGGAAAAATGTAGGAATCCCACAACTATGTTGAATAGGGTCATCAGAAGAGCAGGGGATAAATGTGTCTCCCCATGTCCTTCATGTCTTTGCTGACAGCCCCAAAATAGCGCTGTTCAATGTTTGATAGGTATGGCTCTATATTATAGCTCAAACTTGTTTTAAAAGAAAAAAGACTATTTTAAAATCCAGCATTTTCAACTCTTCTTGGGAGACCAGAAATAACCTGGCTGGTTGCTGCTTTTTATCAGCCTTCTGCTGCAGAGGCAAATTTAACTATATATTTTCAGAAAAAAAGAAAGATCCAAACTGTCATCACAAAAAGTTCCTCACGAAGTATTAAATTTCTGCCCTATTCAAGAATGGGAAAACAGTGATCTCTTTCCTTCATTTTAGCAGATAAGGTGGCACTGGGCTTAAATTAACCTGTCTGTTGAGATGGGCACTGCTCCAGACCTGCTGCTCTCACACCTGACCAAGACACCAACATACAAAGACAAGGATTTTAACACCATACACCCAGAAAAGGGGGATTTGGAAGAAAGCTGCATGCCTTGAATCCCACCAATGTCCCAATGGAAACAAAAGAGAATTCTTTAATTCAACAGATGTGAGTTCCCAGCTGTCCCATGATAATGTCAAGTCCAATGTTTTTCTTAAAAGTAAGAGGTACTATTTCCTCCCCAGCAGCCCCTCTCTTTATTACTGTCACATTTATTTAAGACTGAGCTGGTCAAAACCTTGTAAACCACTGGCAGCACGCAAGGATCACACAACACCAGCTTTGTCACCAGTTTTAGGGCTGCCTTAAAATAAAAACAATCAGAGCACTTCTTAAAACTGAACATCCTCCCCCAACCCTACATGTTGACATGGTCACTAAATCCCACTGGGTAATCTCCAGAATCCATCTGTTCCTTTTCATTCTCATCCCGAGAAGCCTCCGATAGCCCCTGATTATTTCTCAACTTGTCTGAAGAAATACCCTGTCTCTTGGCTTCCCAGACACTTGCTTCACCCCTTTCTCCCCAGAGGCTTGCTGAAAAAGGCAGCTGCAAAGATTATCTACTCGAATGCCATGCCCAGGCTCCCTTGAAATCCCTTGAAGGAAGAGAGATTTTCTCTAAAGGCGAAAACGTTTAATGAGCATCCTTCAAAAATGAGTTTCTTCCCAGTTTGGAAGCAAGATCCAGCTACAGAAACCTTACAAGCAAGCATCTCTTAAAGACAAGTAGGAATTATGAGTCCTACACTTACCACATCTAGACTTTCCAACACCACCATCACCAAGATGATGGACCGTACCTGTGCTTCACTGCAGTAAAGCACTGCGTTACACAGCGGCACGCGTTAATGGGCTGAGAGGCACGGGGAGCATTCACCAAAGGTCATCATCAAATAGCAGATGTAAGCATGAAAACGATGACATTTTCCTAATGACCACAAAGCAGCTAAAATTACAGGAATGCGTATCTTCTCCTTTTGCAGGTCAACACAGCCAGCATGTCTGTGCATTTAATGTACCAAACCCAGCTGCACAAAACACTCTAAACACTTCTCATTTAACTTGAGGGCTGTTAAAAGTGGTGGAGGGAAAATATACCTCTCTATTACTTGTGTTGTTGCATAAAATCACAACACAAGAACCAAAGCCACAGAGGACTTGAGATTTAATTGTTCAGTTGTATTTTGTTATTGCTTTATTTGTAACTCAAAGCTCCCCCCAGATTCCAGCTATCAGACTCTTTACAGATTCCCACCAGCTCTCTACGTGCTCCTGCACCAAAGGTACCCAAAAGCTAACCAGCAAACAGTAGTCCACAGAAGGTTTTTGGTTTCCTTACAATTTCAACTTTACCACTGCTCAAGTTTAATTCCAAGATTTATGGGGATGCCAAAAGGTTAACTTTGCTTGAAATTTGCCTATTTATCGTCATTCGCTTCAAATAAGGCAAGTAGTGTAGGAATTTATGATGCCCAAACCTGACAGTCACTGACTGGCTAACAAATCTTTCCCTTCTGTTTTCAAAATAGTTTTGCGTTAATCTTTCAGGTCACTATCAAAGACAGTTTAGCATCTTATTTATCACCTTTTGGGCAGAGATCCATGCTGAAAAATTCACATCCAAACTGTAATTTAGTTCAGTTAATGGTCTTTTCTCGGAGGAACAGGACAATTAAAAACATATGGAAATGAAATAAGCTCCTCACTTTTCAACTAAATGTTTGCTCTGTGTCTTGGGAAATAAATTTAGGAGGAACAAGCTGAATTCAGTCGATGGATTAAAAAAAGAGGATTGCACTACTGTTATAAATCAGTCATCCTCCCTTTACAAGCCACATAGCAGTATTTGAGATTCTTTTTCTTAGCAGAACAAAATGTCCAACCAAAGGAAAAAAAGACAACCTTCAAGAAACTGCAGCTTCAAACAGGATTAGTGCTATTTTAAAAAAAGAAAGAAAGAATGGAACAAAAAAAGCTCTTCACGCACTATAAACATTTGACATGTTTAGGCACCTTGATACAGTAATCAGAAATGTCAGGTTAAACAGGAAAAGCATAAAGGCAAAAATAGTTTCAAATGTGTACATCAGTGTACACTAGCTTTCATTATAGTGGCAATCAATCACAGATTTTTGGTAGAAATATGACATTCTATTATGTCTGGAAAATATCATGGTACAGTTGACACCTTTACAGAAACTCAAAGCTTGGAAACATATATGGCATTTTAGCAATATTTCCTTCTCTCTTTTTTTTTTTCCTCCCTGAGAAGTGCCAATGCCTGTGTAACAATTCACAAGTGACACAAGCCCCTGCTACATATCCTGCTGAGCCTCTCCCATGGGTTTTAGTGGGTGCTGGATGAGGACATAAGGAGAATTTCAATGATATTGCCACTGACATTCCTTTACCAGGCAGTTATTCTCCTGTGTTCAATGCCCTGAATGGCTGTCTCTAACCATTAGAAAAACCAATTTGTGAAATTCAGCATGAATTTCTTTATTCATTTATTCATTTAATCCTGGTCTCCTTCCCAGCCTCAGAAGCATCCCAAAGTCTTCCATTATATTCCAAAAGGCTGCTGGGTCACACACCCTCTCCCTTCTTAGTCATACACCTGCTTCTAAGCAGAATGCCCTGCGCTTTGCCAGCTTCATTAGCAATTAAAGCTACTGTGCACAGCTCTCTCCACTAGCTCTAGGAGATAGATCCAAGGACCTCTCAAGTGAGGAGCATGAGCTGAAGGTGAAGGCCCTGGGATAACACCTTGTTGCAACTGAACATAGTCACCATCACAACCAAAAGAAACTGGAAATATAAATTATGCTATTATACTATTTTGCTTCTAATGCTGCTTCGACCAAACAAGGGACTGAACTGGTGACTTTGAGAACTAAAATGATTATAGGTGTATATCCTGAGCTAAAGACCTCCCTTTTGGAGCACAGCTATGGCAGGCCAATCTTCTCCAGGGACATGGCAATGGGAACACACCGGTGCATGGGTTGCACTGAATTTTTCCATTAAAACCAGAAAATGTAGCCCTTGGCAACAACAGACATGGGATAAAAACTAATAATAAGAAGAAAAACCCCACCACACAGGAAGAGAGTGGAAGCTACACCCTTGAAATGCCTTTTGATGCTAACACACTGCAATGAGTCTTGGTGTAATCTCCTTCATGAAATACTGAAAGTAAATAAAGAACAGGAACACAAGCTTATCTCCTCCACCTTTCAAGAATACCTAATGCCTTCACTCTTCCTTACCACTGCACAGGGTTATTTTTTATTTTAGCCAGTGTGAAAAGGCCCTCAAAATACCCTTTTCAATTCTTCTCTTCAATGAAGAACTGCTGATAGATCAACTGAGATGAGAAACAAAAGCCAGGCTGTTGGTTCAGTAAATCCTCTGCTTACTGTATATTTCATCAAGACCAAAGGTTTGATGTTAATTTTCTGTGATGCATTTTCCGATAATCCATGAGTATGAGCTTGAGCACTGACAGAAAGCAGCGTTGTATTTCACAGCCACACAGGAGCAGACAGTTATAGGATCATTTATTTAATTATGCAAATGCTACTCTTGTGACAATAAGAGACAGGCTCAAGCAGAAACCATACATTGGATAATAAAGTTCATATTCAACTCCAGATTCATTACCTGCTGCGTCAACTCCAGCTATTACCACATTATTATAGCTTATGGTACTGTGTAGTTAAAGTTGAGATAACACTTCTAATCTAAACCTCTATTTTTAGGACGGTTAAAAGTAAGTGTTCATTATGTATGTTTTCTTTAATTGGCTATTCTATGACAGACTCTGAACGTACAATAACAACAAAGCCCAAACACTGCTCTGAAGGTAATCACTACTGAATAAACAAAGAGGCTTTATAATCAACATAAACTTCACTTCTTTCCTGCATTTTACAGCACTGTATTCCCAGACAACATGTAGTGTTTTTCCCTAGTTCTCACCAACAGGTGTATCAAAAGCAGCCTCAAAATACCACCTCAGCAGAAGACTCCTGCATCCCCCAGCTTATCTGTGATGTAGCCGGTACTGCATCAAACCGACTCTGCTTGGCCAGCACATTGGTGAGCAGGGAAGAAAGCAGCAGGTACTAAGCTCACTTTCCAACCAGTGTTCATTCAATCTGACAATCCTTTTACCACCTTTCCTAGAGTTGTGCTGCAGTCAGCAGAGGAGAAAAGGCCATGCTACAGAAATGCTGCTCCTTGGTCCTACACACTCCTCTCAAAGCACTGTTCGGACTCAAACACAAAGCAGATATCTGGTGAGCAGGGAAGAAAGCAGCAGGTTCTAAGCTCACTTTCCAACCAGTGTTCATTCAATCTGACAATCCTTTTACCACCTTTCCTAGAGTTGTGCTGCAGTCAGCAGAGGAGAAAAGGCCATGCTACAGAAATGCTGCTCCTTGGTCCTACACACTCCTCTCAAAGCACTGTTCGGACTCAAACACAAAGCAGATATTTACACTGTAAAAACTCTTTCAACTCCACAGAGTTCCTAGCAGTGACAAAACACCAGCAACTACAAGATACCATGACAGCACAAGCAGCGGTACATAAGGGTGAGATCCAACCATATGGCAGAGCCGCTCTGAACAGGGACTGCTGCTAAAAGGACTGGACCTTCCTCTATGTACCTCCCACCCTCTCCATTGCTCTGGCTGCTGGGTTGATCCCACAGGGGCCTGAAACTATTCCCTTCTTTTCTTAAGGTGAATTCCTCCTAAAGAGACTACAAGGGGGTTAGATGAGTGTAGCCACCAGAGGCCAGGAAGAGGCAGCCACATGTGGCCAGAGCAGAGGACAGAACTGCGCTTTCCAGGGTTGGCACAAGCTTGAATTGGCTCAGGCGAATCATAAAACTGTGGCTTTAAGATAATTGTATTTTAAAAGCTTCCTGAATGTTGCATGTAATAGAACACTCCTTTGCAACTGATGGACCAATGGAGTACAGGAGGCATGTTTCAGCTACACTTAGGTGTTTAAGGCTTAAAAACTAAAACATTTCACCTCAGGTACCACTTACACCATGAGAGTGGGCAAGAAAACAAGTCAACTTCTGCAGCAAAACTAGTCTGTCCATATTTAACAGCTATGTCCATCCACAAATCCTGAGCTGCCTATATTACAAGATTCAAGGATACTCTAACGTGTAGATTTGGCATCTTTTTAATTAGTAGATTAAAATACTACCTTTCAGTATGTCACAGTGTATAAGTGGTGTGCAACAAAGACTTACACTTGGCTTTTTTTTTTACTAGAAAAAGGGTTTTATCAGAGTCATTTTGGTAATATGTAGCTGTTTCATACCAAACACTTGTGCTTTCTTCAATAGGAAGATTAACATGGAAAATTCTGTGGAACATTTCTTTAATGTCACTGAGGAATAAGGCAAACACTTAAATACAAAGCACCATAAAAATCTATCCCAGTCTACATTGTTCAGGGCTTAGAAAATGCTAACTGCATGAATGTTTAGATACACAGACAGATCTATGGTACGTAAACAAAAACCTTTCAAGAAGGTGACTGAGACACACAACACACACCTAATCTCCCACTTGAGAAACACTCTCACTGACAAGCTCCCTTCTCCATTTTGCTATGAGCTCCTCATGTCCCTGCTCCCCTCAGCAGTATTTAACTCAGTGCAATGGCTGCTCAGGATGCAAGTGCCTGGCTTCATGAAATCCAAAGGTAAGCAGATCCACATCTCACCAGAGCTAATGGGTTTGGCCCTTATCTCCTCTTGCTAAAACATCACGAGTGCCAAGAGACTTATCTGAGCATTAGGATTCAATATTAGTATTATAATGTAATATTCATGTATTATTCTCTCGTCAGTGTTTTACACTTCAACATAGGCACTTGCTCATATATGATTTTTCATGCACCTTAGTACATACAGTTCTTCTACTGAATACAAGCAAAAATACCCGATTGTATAAGCTACGTCATCTGCCAAAGTCTGATGAAGAAAAGAGTTACTTTTAACCTGGGACAGTTCCCAGATCAGTTTACTGCATAGCTCAGGAACCGGTACAACAGAGATGCATGGGGCTGTGTACAAGCTGGGGGACGAGGAGTAAAAAGCATTCATACCCAATTTGTCACCAATAAATACAACCCAAAAAAGACATCCTAAAGCAGAGAAAAGCTAAAGGGCCAGCACAGACACCCAACAACACAGACACACATAGAATCATAGAATGGTTTGGGTTGGAAGGGACCTTAAAGCTCATCTAGTTCCAACTCCCTGCCATGGGCAGGGACACCGTCCACTAGACCAGGTTACTCAAAGCCACGTCCAAGCACTTTCAGGGATGGCTTCTAGTTGGGATTTCAAGTGCGCCTCTGTAGCTCAGGTGCCATTTCTTTCTAGTCCATGGGATTTCAATACCTAAATCATTCAGGTTGTTTGTGAATTCCCCTACACATCAAAGTGCATCTCTTTCAAACCTGGTCTCTGTTGACTTTCAAAGACTGAGCAAAAGGTCAACAGCAAAATTCACAGCAGAACACGTGGCTTCCTGAGCCTGGGAAGGGAAACAGCCCAGCTTAGCCCAAGCCAGCAGAGCCACATCAACCCTCACCAGCTGTACTGCTCACAGCACAGCACCAGCTATTTGAACTTGTCCGCACTGACAAAAACGAAAATGCTTAGAAAGTTTTACATATGAAGAGGCAAAAAGATGAAGCACCTCATGTCCCTCCAGACTGTGTTTCCCATACATCTTCAGATGAAAACACAGCCTGTAACCAAGGGCTGAGTGGAAGCTTCCCTCCGCAAGCATCAGGCACCATTTCAGCACATCACATGAGACCTGCAAGACCAGGGGGAAGCGACAGGAAGCACAGGCAGCTGTACAGCACACTTATTGCTCAAACACTATTTCATCCCAAGGTTCCAAAATGATAATAGACTTTATTCTAATTGGATTGTCTGCAATGAGCCAATTTAAGTGCTAAATGCTGCGAATTATTCAGCATGACATAGCAATGCAATGATCTGAGCCACTGCAGGGCAGGAGGCTTCTTGAAAGCTACAGTTCCTGAAGCATAATAAGGAGATGCAAGTCTTACTTGGCATGTCTCCACCAACCAAATTCATATTGTTTCAACAGCTGCAGTGAGCCCACTAAGCATTAACTAATGCCTTGACCTAGATCTCAAACACTGTCAGCCAGCACACCTAATTAGATGATTTTTCTGAACACACCTTTAAAGTCCACATCACTCGAATTGCTGGCTTTCAAAGAGCCCAAGTACCTACGACATCCTACATTCACCACATGGGGCCATGAAATACTGATCTAACCATGAGCTTTAAAATATTTAACTGAGTCTGTACCTTCATTGTCAGGGTAAGAACGTCACACTTATTTGCAAAGATTTAAAGGACAGGAAGAAGTAGACATTTAAAGGTTTAGATTTTATTCTGGTGCAATTACATGAGTTACAAATGCAAATGGAGGACTCTTGCGTTACTGCTTAGTCTTGTGCATAGTGTACAGTTCAAAAGACAATTTTTTTTATTAATTATGTTTAAATTAGTTTTTGACCTAGAGATTCACCATAAAATGCATTTAAATTCTGTTGTGTTAGCACGGAAGAGAGAGTGAAGCACAGGGTTCTTTTCTGATTTGAAAATTCAGCTTATACCAAGGATTCACAAAATGGAAAAAAGAGGGGGGAAAAAAGTAATCCATGAATCATATTCCCAAATTTTAGTACAAGACTATCACCCTCCTGCACAGCCACCACAGGAGGCTTATCCAAACTTCCCCTGAGACTTGAGAGCTTCATCGGACTCAAGGGTAGCAAGTCCAGACTCAAGCAACAACACTGTTGGGCTTACAAGATGTGTAGTTTTACACATAATTTCTGATCCTCTGAACCTGAAGCACTGGACCTCTAATTCCACAGACTGGGAGAGACAAGAGCCTCAGAATAGGAGACAGTAATCTTACATCATTGCCTCTTAGCTGGGTATGCATCTCCTTCAAAACAATTTAGCAGCACTCATCCTTAGTGGAAATCAACTCAGCTCTGCAAGACCTCTTGTATCCAAGTTATCTGTCCCCACTGATATAAAAATGAAGGATTTTAATACCTTCTGTCCAATATCATGCCTACTTGTCAGTGTGATGGTGCGTAGTTAAATCACCGACATCTGAATACATCATCTGATTTACTGAACAGAAATATTTATTAAAAATTTCTGCCCTAACTTGACTTTGCTTCTTGGCTTTGGGATTTATTAGAATTAACTCCAGTAGATGAGCAGTTTACTGGATTTTATTTTCCCACATATTTTCTAATCCACAGAGGCACAGGAACATTAATTCAGGAATTGCCTGCAATTATTTTTTGCTATTCAGCTAGGGGCAGTAAATGCAAACAGAATTGGCTGCAGTTCAATGTCATTGCATAAGATTTGCTCTATTGTTCCCCAAGATGCAGATGTTAAGGTATATAACGCTAAATCAAAATAGTGACACTGTCTCCTATGCACTTCCTATGGGTTGCCAGTAGATTCAGTTTTCTTGCTGGAGAATTAATCTTCTTCTACCTAAAAACAATCACAGAATTGTGGAATTAAAACCACTTCTTCCATCACCATAATTTGAGAAGGAAATAATGCCTCTGCTGTTTTTTTTTTCATATAAAGCTCAGAGTGCACCGTGAAACGAAGACTGCAAGCTTCAAGCATTCACCTTAATCATGAAAGCAGTGAAAATAAGGTATTTCACATTGCTATTTAAACAATGATTCTTTCTCTTGTAAATTCCAATTCCTTTCACACTGAAAGCACTGGAGAGGCTTGAAAAACTTATGTATTAATCAGGATTCCAGCACAATTCTCCAGGTTCTCAAACCAATCATCAGGAAATTCTCTTGCTCTTTGGAAACAAGGAGGGCAATAGAAACAAGCAGAGGCAGCCTCTCCTCTTCTGCTGTGTTTGTTCAAGATCATTGTTTTGTCTTTTGAAAGAAATGCAGATGACACACTGCTGCTGCTGCTTTGCTTTGAGGACGAGGGGCGGTGGAAAGCGTAGATTATCTGCACATTGATATTATTGCTGTTCATCACACAAAAGCCTTCTCCAAGGAGAAAGCTGTGTGAGGCAGCCCAGGGATTGAACAGATATTATAGGTCCTCACTACTGTAGATGTAACCACAACTGAAAATACCAATTATCTTCCCAAACAAAGCTCCTCTGTAGCTGCAGTAGCCCAAAGAGGGACATTACCACAACACCCCTGAGAGCAGGCAGTCATCTTTATACTCATTTCTATTTGCCCATTTTAAATGCTGGGGAAAAATTAAAGGAGGAAATGATGAGATTGAAAAAGGCTTTCACTGCGTGCCCCTCCCCACAGAAATAAAGATACAAACAAAATCCATCTACCTTCCCGCTGCTGGGATGCTCCTGAGAACAGTTATTATAGATCCCAGCTGGGGGCTCGCTCTTCACCATCTTCTGAAGACTGTCACAGCCACAGGTTCCCATCAGATTAGCAGGAGTAGGAAGGGATGCTGCCAAAACTGTGTACAGCACACTGCACGTACAACCCTTCACACTGGCTGAGCGCTGCAAAGAAGCCGCAAACAGGCCAAGATACAGCCCCAATGTCAAAAAAAAAGCCTATGTAAAGATGAGCACACTCAAGAGATAATGAGTGCCCCAGGGAGGAATCAAACATCCTAGCTTGAAATAGGTCCACCAAGAATAAGTTTTTATTTACGCTCATTTCAAATATCCACAGTTTTACTGCAGCAAGCTATAATCTTGACATTCTCAGGTGTCAGCTTCCACCCTTCCAAGCTTTTTACTACTGACCTTCAGTGGCTCTTTAATTGCAACTAGCATTCTTGATAAAATTAAAATACACACTTTAATGGATCCATCTAGCTGTTTAAAATGAAGATGAAAAGCCATGCATTCCAATTGAGAATCACGGCCTGCCTGCCTGGTCCGATCTTCTTGGATGTTATTTTCCACTGTAGTAATGCAAAGAAGGGTAATGCTTTCAATAAAATTTCATTGCTGCTTTTTACTTAAACTTCAAAAAAGGGAAAAAAGGAAAAGTCAAAGACTGGGGTTTGAAAGCAGCTGCAGCCCAAGCAGAAGAGAAGGCACCAAACCTCACTGCCAGGCTGAGCCCCTTGCTCCAGAGGAGCACCACAGCTGTCCTCTGCACACAGGATCCCAATGCATCACGACTATGAATTCAGCCATAAGGATTAGACACCTTTATACAGCAAAAAATTAATTGTCTTGTACATCATTAAAACGTGACAGGGCACAGCCCATTTCAGGACTAGAGCCCTGAACTCCCCCTACAGACTTCTGCAGCTCTGAATTGTGCAGAAAGGGGGTGCAGCTGCTTAGTATCTTCTAGCTCTAGCTTAAGCAGAAGGGAAGTTATTGCAGAGCAATACAGGAGGAAGAGGAGCATCCACGAGGAAATTACCAAATTCAGTAATTATGAAGCTAGATAAAACTCACGCTAACAAGATTAACTTATTACACTATATGAATAAGCTACCTCTTACGAGTCTGCTTATTATCAGGCTATTAGAGGAGAGTCAGTTTTTTGAACACAACATGTTCCATTCCAGCAATACATTCAGCAGGTAATAACACAAAGCTGTTGGTTAGAAGCTGCACTGTGCCCTTCCCTGTATGCTACAAGGGTTTCTCATTCATTTATTAATTCTCCAAAAGAAACTGTGTTCAACAGGCACCAGCCAAAGCGTCTAACAAAGCAGGAGCAGTGCTTCGAGTGGGCAATTACTCTGCAGTATGTGCCCAAATTAGCTATGGTAGAACCAAAGACTTGCTTTAGGGAACAGAGCATAAAAGGGAAGAACACAGACAGCAATGGGTCAGACAGTGGTCCACAATATAGTATACCTCAGGCACAAAATGCTAACAAAAGGTGAGGGAGGGTGTAAACTTGGAAAGCATCAGCTGCCAGCACTTACAATCTTTTCAAAGGCCACGAGCAAAGCAAACAGGTCACTGTTTCCTAAACACGCCTGATGGATACTGTAAGGGTTGTAAATGTAATAAAAGCATAGAGCAGATGACTTTACCCGAGTGTTTCCTTGTGTATTCATGCCCTTAACCCCCAAGAAGCCCTTTTGCTACATACTGGTGGGGACCAAATCTGCTAAGGCTTTCTTTTATCAAGACGATTATGCAGATACTAAGAAAAACTTAAGCAAGAGAAACTGTAACAGCATACATAGGTAGAGTAACTGAAAAACCAATGCTAATATACAGTGTTTATCGAATAAATGATAAAGCCACTGAGACCTTAAGTAGACATAATTCTAAGAAAAATCAGATCAATGTGGGACTCCCACATCTTTATGCATTTTGCTTAAGAATCTCCATTATGTTCTGCATCGCAGAAGTCATTCTGACTGTATGCTCTGCCAACTTCTGTAATGATTTAGAGCTTTACACATCTATGATGTTTTGTTAAATGGAAAAAAAAAAGAATGATTACAAGTGCTTATTTGTCTTTAAAGCTTTTAGTCTTGATTTAATGTTAAGGATATGAACAAAAGAATGAAAATTGTCTTTACTGTTCTATGCACCATTATAAGAGAAAATAAAAACATCAAAATGTCTTCAAATCTCACAGTTTTTTAGTATATTCAAGTCAATCATAATGACAAAAATCTGCAATCTGAAATTAAAGGGCAATTGTTTTGTCCTTACGTGAAATCTGTGGTTACAGTTTTATAAGGAAGAGCTAATACTAAAAGATGACAGACTCTGCAACGTGAATCTGTAATTAGATTTTAATTAAAAAAAAAAATCTATAAAGTGTCAGTTTGTTTTATGGAAAAATATTGGTAAGAAACCTCAAAGAACCAAACAAAATTGAACATTTATTTTCTCAGTTGTGCAACAGTATCAACACTTAAATATAATCACCAGCTATCAAGTAGTTAGAAGCAGCAGGAAACTCTGCAGTAAATGTTCCTCCTCACTAAGATGGAAACTTCCCCACATTCCTCCCCCAAGACGTTGCTTTCCAATACTGAAGGAAACCTCTCAAAGAACATTAATACATAAATATTTAAGATTTAAATGTCACTGTGTCAAAGGGTTAGTGTAATACAATAGTACTGTTACACTTTGCATTATTATCGTTATAGCTATGCTTGGTTTGCATTTTTATGGTATATGAAATCAAATTAGTTTGCTCTTCTGCTAAGTGCACAGTTCCTGGTGGCCATTAGTGTGACTTACAGGTCAGGAAGAACCTGGAATTTGGCAAACGTGTCTTATTTCCAGAGGCTCCTATCACCTATAAATCTGATTGAAAAGAGTGAAAGGGAGAATAACTCAACATATTTTAAAATTAAGCTGCCTCTACCCAAGAAACTTGGAACCATAAAGTTACTTAAAGCTGCTGGATGAAAAATGAAACCAATTCAAAGCATCAGAACCCTTTCCGAAGGAGCATCTCTTACTTACCAGAGCAATGAAATTATCTGGCACATTTCCTGATGAGCTTTCTTTGCATGTTATCTTGTGGATAGGAATGTTGTATAATTCACAGAACCATTGTTACAAAATTTTTGGGCAGTTCCTCACGAGATTTCTAATGAATAACCACATCAATACAAAACTCCCAATCAGACCTTGCGAATACACCATACAACTACTCCATCCCTGCTTGCACTGCCAGAGATGAGCAGATACAATGGTGTGACCTCAAAAGGAGTTTAGTATTCAAGTCACACTGATATTGCTAACATTATTTTTATATCAGTATCATTCATTTTTAGGTAGATTAATTATAATAAATATGTGCTATATCAACAGACTTTTCATTATGGTCCATTTAACCTCACAAAACATAATTGATTCCTATTTGCTCTATCTGATCGATGCTTAGTGCTCACTGCTGAACTGTGTTAGTAAAAAGACAAGGCAGAAAAGGGCCATCTCTCTGTAGGATAAATAGCATGGTTGATATCCCATGTAGCTCTGATTGTAGTCTGCATAAATATATGTCTATGCGCTTATGGAGAACACAGAAATTAATACTGCTGTTTTATTAACTCAAAAATCACATCCAAGAAACCTATAATTTATAAATCTTTAGTATTTACTAGCTTGCATTTCAAGGCACGAACACTAGAACTGGGCTCCCTATGCTACAAAAAGTAAAGGAATACTAGTACAATATTCAGCTTAAAGAGCTCCCTTTTTTGTCTCACATTTTCCCCAGTGCTTTGGAAGATTGGTCTAAAAGTAGTCATGACCTTTTGGTCTTCAGAGCATGTCACAAAATGGGAGATGGGAAAAGGAGAGGAAAGGAGCTGTTTCACCCCATTGTGCCATGCCCCCTGCTACAATTCCAAGGAATTGAAAAGCTCCAAATTTAAGTTAGGAACAAATTTGCAACCATTGCTTTACATGGACCTTCAGTGCACAGACCTGCCTTGAAAAGCAACAGGAAGGATCATGTGAACAAGTGAACTGTGGGATGAGATTCACACAGATTGCATTAACGAAGCCCTTCCTTCCACACTTGGATTTTTCTGACAGATGTTTAGATTCTGGGAATTCAACTCAGGGTTGCAAGATGAGCAATGTAGGAGCTGGTAGATCTGAAAAACTGCTTTGATTCAGGCAAGGCTGAAAGGTCTTATTTGCATTACGGGTTCACAGTCCAACTTTGATCTGTCATAAAGGGATGTATGGAAACACATAGAAAATCTATGTGTTTTTCCTAAAAGAATACAACAATGGCAGATCCCTTTAATTCCTCAGTTACTCAAGACTATGTACAGAATTCAGCACTTTTCTAACTATTAGTAAATAAGACAATTGTAACATATATTAATGCAATCTGCTGGAAGTAGAACCCTCCACAAATACTTCACCTCTAAGGAGCAAGACATTAACTTCACATCACTGAAGCTAATTAGATATTCAGCTCAAGTCTTTCAAGAAGAAACCAAGTTTGAGATGAAAAAACATCTAAAAAAACAAAACCCAAAGATGTTAGTATAATGCTCTTAAGAACTTGGCTATGAAATATTTACCCACTATTAAGATTCATATTTAACTATGAAAGAGGGTCATTCAATGTTTTTTAAGGAAGAAATAATATTTAGTGGAGCCAGATAATATACTACTTGTCACACAGTTTTAGTGTGATGGGTGGGAACAAAATGTGCAGAGATACATAAAAGGAAGATTTCAGAATTGTATTTCCAACTGCTGCTTTTCATACTTTATTATGGAAAGAGAGGAGGATGTAAATTTCTTGTACAAACATTTGAAGGGGAGATTTGTACTTTGGGTCAGCTAAAACCCACTTGTGAAAAATCTAACTTACATAAGATGTATTAGTAACGAAGACTTGCATTTAAACAGATGTCAACCAAATCATTCTAAGTCAGTTTTATCATGTGAAAAAAAACAGTCTCCAGTACATATAACATATATTTAAAGTTTCTGAGAAACCATTCTTTGAAAGCTCATCTGCCCTGCATTTCTCTTAATAGGTTTATCAATTTTTAGAACACCCAGGGTGTAGTAATATTTAATACTATGTACTAAAAGTTAACCAACATTTGAAAGCAATATAAAAATGCCAAGAGACAGCTGCAGATTTCAAGATGCCAAGCTCGTCCAGTCAGCTAATCATCTCACAGCACAGGAAAACAACAGGAAAACAGCACCAGGACATGGTGCTTAATTTAACTCTTCCAGGTAAGCACTTCAGGAGGAAAGTCTGAAGGCACAATTATGGGATGCTGAAGCACGACTTCTGAAGAATCCTTGCTGTGAGATGATGCTAGACCCAAAAGCTTTTACTTTCCTCTCCACCAAGGCAGAAGCAATTTCCTTTGATTAGAGACTCTGACAGCCCCTCAGGTCAAGATGAAAGATTTATCTTATTTCTGGATGAATCTGACATGCCAATCGGCCCGTCAGCCTCAATGGAATAACATTTGGCAATTAAAGGAACAAATAAGTAGACACAGCTGGGCAACAGCTCTTCAAGGAGGGAACCTGGGCAGGGAGTAGAGACACCTGGTCCGCTCCAACCACAACACCACCTGCACAGCCCCACAGCCATGGGGTAGTCGTGGCTGCTATAGGGTGCTGAGGGGGCTCACTTCAGTTTGGATGCTGAATTACACGTGAGAGGCACAAGTACCCACATTTATGTACTACAGACTACAGCTGCATGTTGTCCTTCAAGAAAAGTATTTCCTGACAGCTTCTCAAATCACATCCACAAATATCTCAATACTTCTATTACAGTTTCCCCCTCCCTGATTTCTCAGGTAGCTAAACATGTAAGGCACCCCGTACTCCAGCACCAAAAGGAGAGAAAAGCCACTAATAGATAAGGCAATTCCTTTCATCTCCCTCTCTCATCACTGTGGAACTAGTTATCTTCCATTACTTATCCCAGCAAAGTCATCCAGCTAAAGAACTTTCATCCATCACATAAAAACATTCCCACCCCTCTGGGTCCAATGTTCTTCAGAACGGTCCCTGCCTGAGAAAGTTCCCTTGCAGCCAGGAACAAGCAGGACACCAGGGCTAAGACTGGGTCTCAGGGCATTGCACATGCAGGCGATCCCTAGGTAGAGCACAGGGCTTGCCTGGCTTCTCACAGGCTGTACTTGAAGTTTCCTGCATCCCATATCCAGTGGGTGTGGGAACTAGCGCCAGAGCAGCAGAACTCATCTTCTGGCATCATTTTCCATATGCATGAGGTCAGGAAGTTGTATACCAGTATATGGGGTCATAAAACTGGATTTTATCTCTATCTGCACAGTCTATTTGACCTAATTGCTCCTTTGACTCAAGAGATATTCCGGCATTTGTCAGTTTAAACAAAACTTTTAACATTGTTTGAATGTATCTAAATGCATTCAGGAATGTAATGAAGTCCCACTTCCCCCAAAAGTCTGTGTCTATTGACCCTAAATAGTTCAGTTGAGGATTTATTTGAATTTACAGGCAGCAACCAAGTCATATATTGCTTTCTTAAATGCCTTATATAAGCAAAAACGCATAACTGAGACATGAAGAGTTCAGCATAATAGCAAACCAATGCTTCATAAAAGCAGTAATTCTATAAAGCATCTTTTTAAAAAGAAGCTTTTAAAATAAAATACACCTTTTTTTTTTTCTCTCCCTCAATAACTGAAGATGATCAAAACCAACCTAATGAATTCCCAGAGCTATGGTACTTCTCAGAACGCACTGTTTGCCTACCCCCTCAACCTTGCTGTATAAACCCAACACCCATGACAGACCTGCCATTAAAAAGAAGTGAAAATGCCACAGAATTCAGAATTTAAATTGTAACAAATTGCTGTGTGTGATTTTCTGTCAACATGACAACATGCTAACGCTCAACCAAAGTGAAATCAGCTCTAAAAATACATTCTGCATCTTTTAGGCTTAGGGCTTTCATTGCGAAAATGCAAGGTCGTGCACTGTGGTTCAATTTACAGAATTAGCTACTGACCATTATTTATTTTCACCAAATCAAATTGAGAAAATGTGATGACTCTCATCCATGCACCTGAAAGCAAGAGAAAGCCACAGAAATTATGTTAAATTTAGCATCTACAAACAGGAACAAAAAGTACAACAAACTTTTGATTGTTTTCCAAGTCCGTGATTAGTTGCAAGCATAAAAGACTTGGAGATGGTGTGGGAAGTTAAATGAGAGGTTTAATTTTACCAAACTCACCAAGATCAGCTGACTTTATGTAACATTTTCCAGTGCTGGTATTTCATGCAAATGAATACAAATGCTTTTTCTGCGGAGAAAAAGAACCAAAGGGGGGTGGGGGGAAGAGTTCTAATAACTCAGATAACAGCTTTTAAATGCTAAACACAGACAGATGTAAGCGTGTTCCAATGCAGGCTTCTTCACCTCTACAGGATCATGTCCCTAGGGTATTAAATGCTCTTAATCAACAGTTGTTGATAATGATGTGCCACCTATCAAGATAAAAGGCTGAATACAAAAACATCTGTTACATTCCTTTGTTAGGAAACTGGTAACATACATTTTGAACACATAAAATTTGACTTCTAATTACCCTCTTGCAACCTTCTGTTCAGTTACTAACTAGCAGTAGCTCCTAAGGCCACTTAACACATTAAGAGCTATCAAACTAAGTCCTATAATGTTTTCATATGAACAAATTCTAATATAAAACTAATGTTATCTGTTTTGTAGTTTTTGAATCAAGTTGTGACTTCTGCTTTTGGGTTGGACAACAGTAAATGGTGCTACCTTAGGTAAAACAGCTAAAACCAACTGAACAAAACCCTTGCAGTAAATTTTAATAAACACAGTTTAAGTAGCAGCATATCCTGCTATATTAAACAGCACAAGGTAACTTTTCATAGTTTTCTTTAATAATAAAGACACACTTTAGAAACATATTCAACAAGTAGGAAACTAAACCACTAAGTACACAAATTAAGAAATGATGTGTGTTATAAACGTGACCTATGTTATTCCCTTTCTTTTTAATTGGGTTGCATTCACCATTAATAATTATAGTGATAACAGATAGATAATTATATATAAGAGACTCTTCTCTTACCAACACCTGCTTGCACAGAGTGATGTTTCACAAAGAGGTCAGGAAAATGCAATGCCTTAAAAAAAACTTTAAAATCACAAACGTGTATTTCCACAATATGATATCTTATAGTAGTATGAGAAAGAAGATTTTCTATGCCATTTGCTCCACACACCTGCCAGGACAGAACTATTCCCTAGGATCTCTCCTCTACCACTCTTTCAACCCTATTCTCATATGTCCCAAATGAGATTATTACCGAAGACTCATGACTTGGCCTTGCTGTTACCCAGAACACATGTGCTGGTCTCAGAAGATGGCACAGTACAACATTTTTCCAACACATCACCACATGCAAGAGTCTGAAGCAAATACATATATGGATACAGAGCTACCCATTTGGACCATAAAGGTGTAATAATGTTTAGACTTAAGCGATAAAAATGATCAAGAAGAAAAACCCCACTACTACAACAAATCACACAAATACAGCATTTCCCATGTTGAAGTGCCAGCTACTCACAATCACGTTAGTGCTGTAGTAATTGCTCACAGAGAGACCAAATCTGTGCTTCTCTATAGCCCAAGCAGTGAGGGAGCCCCACAGCCAAATGCAATAGTATTGCCTCAGCCTCATTTCACAGAGAGCACATTGGGGTCCAGCCTCACCTAAGCTATCTAAGAGAAACATCTATGTCAGTCATTTAGGCTTCTTCCCAAACCAATGGAGGAAAACAGGAACCTAGAAAGGGTATATAAATCTATGTTATCTCAGGAAAAATGTGTTCCCATACTTTTCTGCTCTTATGGTAACACTCAACAAAAATGCAGTCAGCTCCGGTTACTGTAGTTGGCTATTTCTGACTATGATATCTCCAAGACCTTACATTAGACAGATTTAACCTTCATCTGTCCTAAGCCCATGGATGCATATGAAGAATGGAAAATAAAATTGATGTAATTGATAATGACAATAGTATTTTTTTTTAAATGGGTGATAATATTGTTACTAACCTCTTCTCCATGCACAGCAATTTTATTCATTGATTGCTCCTTGCTGCTTGACAAAAAAGCAATATCTTTTTGTCAGAGCAGCAAGAAATATCAGTGTACTGAAATATCAGTACTTACTCCAAGCACCTAATCCCCCAGTGATTTCACAAGAAGAAACAGCCACCCTGCACCATCACAACGCACTAGGAAGGAATGCACAAAGGAATCATCTTCTGCAAAAGCTGCTGAAAGTATTGCTACACTGCATGGAACAGAGAGCCCACAAGAACCCAAAGGATCTACCATGAGCTGCACAGCAAAAAAAGCTGTATCACTACACATAGGAAATAACTTGATTAGATATATACACAAGCTTTTATTAGTAACAGAAAATCGGAAAGCCATTTCTGTTAGCCATTTTTCAACAGCAGAAATGAACATTTTTAAATGTCGGAGCATCACTGTTAAATTTCCACCACCAACAACAGCAATAGGCTAATGCCTGTAGAACTATAGAGACTTTTCATCAAAGCTAAAATAAGAAGCAATATTACCATGAGACTATCAAAGGACATAATTGCCAAGTGCACTGCAGTTAAATCTCCAAGCAGAAAGCCAGAAAACTACTACTTCTGTATTAAAAATGAAAGCTAACATTCCTGTACAGTCCCTGGACTATACAGAAATGAGAGGCTGCAAAAAAACAAGGATCAAAATATTCAAATGCTGGGTTTTTTTTTTATTTTAGTACTATCTGGGGTAATCACTAAGAAGATAAAAAGGTTTTGTATTTAATATCAGATTAGTCCTTACAGGACACATCTACATCCAAAGACTGTGGCTGCTTTCCACGTTTCTCTAAGACTGCAACCTTAAGAATTCACAATCTTTCTGCAGGAAATAAAATGATTAAAAAGTGTCAGAAAAGAGCAGTGAAGAGGTCTCCAATTTCTGCTGTACCTTCTTTGTCAAGTCCTCTGCAGACTCCAATTCCTGTATAAATCTCCACCCTGCATAATCCCTTTTGGAGTTCAATGGCTCATGGCCAACACAGCCCACATTACCCAGCGAACACAACAGATACATTCTTCACCCTCATAATACACTTAAACTTGGGCTCCCAGTAATTTGGCCAAAGGAAGGCTTGCATTCATCCAACTTCTCAAGCAACTCCTTGTTGTTTTGGCACAAGTACTTTACAACTCAATTTACAAGAAAATTGGCAGTTTAGTTCCAGCTGCAAAACTCCAAGAGTAATATTAGTAAAACAGGAACCATATTTTACCTTTTATTGGCAGGGTATGCACAGCACTTCATTAGTTCACTTAGCACCCAGGAACTGCGTGCATGTATCGATTGGTGCTTTGATCCAGCTTTCACATATTTAAGAGAGGCCAGTCCCTCCATAGATCAGTTTTCTAGCACAGACCAAAAGCAGGCATGGAAATAAGGAAATAAAAGCCCAGAAAACTCAAAAGAGAAAAAAAAAGGAAACAGGCAATCACTTATTTACACTTAATTAAGCATAAAATAACTGCCCTCCTCCTTTGGGAAGGATATAGATAAAACGAATGGAAATAAAAGAGCGGCTGAGTAATCACCGCAGTTCAAACAATATTTCACAAGCAAAACAAGTGTGATAAGATTCAGTAGCCTGTGGCAGGCGTTTGTTTGAGCGAACAACAAGATCGTATTTTCATACTTTTGGCCATCTCTGTAGTCCAAGGCAAACCGCCAATTCCTACTCTCTACTGTCAACCCCCAGACCTAATGGAGATGAAAGGCAAAATACAGCCCAGCTCCAACTGCATTATTAATTCCAGCAGGGCCAGATTCAGGCTGACAGGGCTGGGGTCATAATTTAGCCATTAGCACTAAGAACGGCAGAGTTTGTCTACCCAGAGCTGCAGGACTATGGCCCATGATCTCCCTTTTATGTCTAATCAATATTATGTTTTGCAGTTGTCTCACTGCGCTAATGGAAGAACAGCTGCAGCATTGGTTTGAAGAACAGTTCTAGTAAAAAGCAAAAGCAAAATGCTCCTTGTAAACCACCAGTAGCCACAAACCTAATTCTGTTTTTCTATTAGAATCCCTTGGTCACATTAACCTGTCTTCTCTCTACAGAAATCCCCAAAGAGCATACAATACATTAAAAATGTGCTGGTAAGAACAGCTCTGCCTACACCTCGGAGTTTCTATCTCTCTGCAATGCTGCAGGCAGCTTCTCAGACCTAAACATGAAAAACCTCAAACATAAAATACTATAACCCAAAATAAGTCCTATTGCAATATAATACAATGACATTTATGGCACAAGTGCCATTTATCACATGATCCCGCAATTTTTTACTTGCCTGTGGGTAGCCAGACCTACATGTTCCCCACAAGGAGCTGTTTCCAATAGCTATTCCCACATTTGACACATGGAGCAAAAGGCCTGCAAACCCACCTTCATTGATTTCCTCCTGGAACCACATTTACCATTAAAAATATGGCTAAATGCAAGCTACTATAAAATCATTTCGTTCCCCACTTAAACGGACCTTCCTTGCCAGGATGCCCACTAGAGTTGGAAAGTCCCACAGTATAATCACTTCTTGTATTCACACACTCTTTGCCCCTCAGCCTCGGACATCACTTTTGAGGACTGCTAGGTGGACTGTGTACAGAGCACTACCAAGGTAAGGAAACTCAGTTTTACATTTCTACAAACTGCAAGATGATGCTTGGTTTTAAATACTCGCTCAGGATGAAAGCTGTGTCTTCTTCACAGCTTTTCAACTCACACAGACTTCTAACTTAGCAGTTTTCTTTGTGATTTCTCTGAGGACCTTCATTTCTCTCCCCAGCCTTTTTAAATCCAGTCTTTCACTGGCTTAATTGGAGCCTGTAAGCAGGGAGAGCTGAAGATTTTAAGCATCCATGTGTCACTGGTTATTTTTATATAGTTTAGTTTTAAAGCAAAAATAGAGAATGACCAGCATTATCCTGACTAAAACTGGCTGATGAAATTCCTTCCTCTTAATTATTTGATAAAGAGAAAGATCTCTAAATGACAGCTTCTGAGATCCTTAAAAAATAATATATGCCAGGGTTTTATTAAATGTTGAAATATTTAGCTGAATTCAGTGACTCGGATCTAGAGAATATAAATTCAAAGCAGAAACTTTAATTATTAAACAGCTGCCTTAAGGCCCCAATTTATTTAAAAATAAATTTTATTGATTTTTTTTTTGCACTTTTTGGAAATAAATGGTGCTGTCAGCTCCTCATACACTCATCTCTGTAAAGGTTTCTCACGTACTATGATATCAAATTAAATTAAATTCTAATCCATTTGCATTAAACTCGTACAAATCCTCGTAG
>NW_009944864.1:164920-169973 GCF_000696875.1 Nestor notabilis
TAGGGAAAGTATGAAGGTGAATGAACTCAACCATGTTCCCACTTCAATTAATTTGCAACAATACAACCTAATTCTACCTAAAATAAGCATACCCTAGGTGGGGCAGCACTAATGTGTTAAAAGAAATATGTTCGTATGGCATGTTAAATTGATGCAACCCTGTTTAAAAGAAGGAAACAAACAGTGGTAATAAATGGGAAGGTTTTTCCATGGAAGGAAGTTGACACTGAAGGGATTTCCACTCAAGATAGAAGCTCAAATCTTAATTTACCTGTTAAAAGGAGTTTAAAAGTCATCTGTGGATAATTTAGAAATAAACATGTCTGATGATCAGCAGATCTTGACACCTGTCTTGCACCAAAAATGACTGTAAAGAGTTGTACAACACTGTGCAATAAATAGCAGATGAAATTCAATGACAATCAATGCAGAATCAACTCTAATTACATATACAATGATGGACTTGAAATTAGCAGTTAATATTCAAGGAAGACTTCAGAGTAATCACTTAGGCTGGCAGTTCTTTATGTGTCACCTCCATAGCAGCCTGAAGGCAAACAGAACCCAGGGAAGTGGGAATTAGGGAAGAGCAAAACACTAATGCAAGCATCTTACACACCCAGGGTGCAAATTTTGGAAGCAGTTCTGCTTTCTTCTCTCAGAGGGGATGCAAAAAAGTTATCAGGAAAGGCATGAAGGACAAGAACAGGTATGCAATGGCTTCTGCTGCAAGGAGGGAAAAGAAGAGCCTGGGCCTAGAAGAGAGATGATTTGGAGTGGAGAATATACTGGAGTCTTTAAGAATCAGAAATTGCATACAGAAGATGAACAGAGAGCTACTGTTCACGCTTTGTGCCAACACAAGAGCTCCAAAGCATCAGGTAGAATTATGAGGCAGCAGGTTTACAACAAACAGTGCTTCCTCCTTGTCAATGCACTCATGGCCACAGGATACTGCAGAAGCCAAAAAATATTAAAATAGAGCAAAAAGTCAATTAGACAAATGCTTGGGAAAAAATTCCACCAAGGACCATGAAAACCAATTATGCAGATACAAGCTCCAACTGAAGAAGCCCCTCAGTCACAGACCATCACTGTCTGGCAGGGCAAGCCACAGATAGATCTATCTCTGCCTTGTTACACTCTTCCCTAATCAGTAGCTTGTCTTGCTAAGTTACCAAAAGACACAAAACACTGGGCTAAACAGAGCTGTGCTTGGACCTCTAGAACCATTTTAGTATTTTTCAAAGATGAAGCTGAGACACATTCAATTGTGGTGCAAGGGGATCCCATGCTAAAAACAGTGATAGCCAGAGCTCCACCACCTGCACTGGAATAAGCGGAGTATGTAAAGAGCCACTTTGAGGCAATGTATAACTCAAGCAAATTTTGCTGTCTAAGCTCTTTAGGCTTTTCCTAAATAAACAAGTAGTTCATCCTCCATATCCTCCTGCAGTCTGAAGCTAAGTACTAATTATGTTGACATTCTGGTAGAAGTTAGAGGCCCAGCTGAGCCCAGGGTCCCATTATACCCTGTGCAGAGAGAGAAAGAGACAGTTCTTACCTCACAGAGCCAGCAAGTAGTATTAAAAAAAACCCACTGCAGAAGGATCATAAGGAGAATAGAAACAGAGATGAGGCAGTTCTTCCTTCTCCAAACCAGTGTGAGGAACAGAATTAAGGGGTTTTTAAGCTGACTGTCTCAAAGAGATTCAAGATGGTATTTTTCTACAGAGGCATATTACCATGGAGAAGCATTTGAGAACCTCACGCAGATAAAGTGCCACATTTGAAGAAATGTGAGCCACAGAAACATTTCATACATGCATTAACCATGACAGACTCCAACAGTAACCCTGCTGTGTGTTTCAGACAATTTAAATGGAAACCATGTCCATTAGTCTTGGGCTAGTGCTGTGAAATCTCAAGAGGTAGGAAACACGAGTCAGTATGAAGAAGTACAAGGTGTGTATGTACAGACATCTGGCACAGCGTTCTCAGTTTTCAGACTTCAGCGCTGTCAGCAATGAACACGGTAATTTTCTTTTCTTGAGGGGTCTGATTCTTCACTCTTTTTTTAATGGCCCTGAGACCACCACAGAGCACATGAACAGACACCACCTCCTCTATAAATCAGAAAAGATCAGGCTTCAGAAAGGAACAAAATATCCAAACTGAAAGAAAAATAATAGGGTCCATAGACATGTCAGTTTTGGGGTTTTGAGGAGCTTTTTCCCTCCACATCAGCTTGTATTTGTATAGCTTATTTACACCTTGAGCAACAGGCAACATAGATAGACAAGGTCCCAGTGACATAAAGGAGCACACAATTCTGCACAGAATCAGCCTCAAACTCTACCAACACACTGGCTGGCTTGTGATATTTTTCAAACATTTTTGATAGAGCCTTTGACATCTAGATTCAAACAGTCTAGAAACATAAAGCAGCACTGTTAGTATTCCAATCTGAAGAAACAAATACCAGATCCATCAAGATGATGCAGTCTAGCATCGCTTTAATTTGTGTGACACTATGAATGAGTCACAGGTAATTGCCAGGTAACCTGAGGAACACAATTGCCTGCAGTCAGCACTGGAGTCCCACTGCCAGCTACATGCACTGGGAACAGTTTTCTGCAGTGGGAAAACAACTCAGAGAAACAGAACAGGGATCATCAGAGCCAAGAATTCATATTAAACATCAGTTTAATATGAGTGAAACATTGTAAGAAAGGATTTAATTATCACAAATAAATCACAATAACATTCACTGTAAGGATTCCTGTTCTCCAAATTAAGAAGAGCAATTATTTTGCAGCTATCACCAGCAAAAAAAAGACATACCCCCTCCTTAGAAAAACATTCTCTTTCATTGCTCGAGACAGTATTAATTGCACACTGTTTATGTCCAGTTTGCTCTGAAAGATCTGCTAAGGCTGCAGATACATTTCTGAGCAAGATGTGAAGCCCACCTTCTGGCATCTGGTAGAAAGATATATCAGTATTTCTTTAAATATTTAATTTCCTACCTAAAATTAATACCAGAATATCAAAAAGCACCCTCTGACACCTCCAGTGAAAACTGTCTCACAGAAGAGACCCGATTTTTACAACAGAGATCTCAGGAACTACTTCTCTAACTTAATGAGCCTTGGCAGCCATTCAAATTAAACACTCTATTGTGCAAGGAGCTAATTATGCTGAGATTTAACCCAGAGAATGATAGGGACATTTACTGTACTTCTGGCAATTAGAAGAGCTCTCAGTATTGGCGAATACAGCTTGTATTTCATAATTCTGAAAGATGTCCCTGCTAATTCAATAGAAAAATTGCATGCACATGCACACATGTACAAGATTAATTAAATTTTTAGAACATTTTTCAACTATTTCTGACACATATACATTCACAAATTATTGTTATTAATATTATTTGTTTTGCACTATTTCTCCTGTATCTGAAGGTTCATCTGGTATCCCATGTATTCATTTGTCATAATCCTCCACCATTTCTCTGATAGGCAATTAATGTAAAGTTATATCTTTTCCTAGGAAAGCTTAAGTAATGACAGTAAAATATTTGCTCATTTAGTATTCTAATTAATTTTTCCAGTATCTTCCCTGATAATGCCCTTTTCTTTCCCAGAAAACCATGTGGTCAGTTATCTTTTTCATTGCTACCCACAGACAATGCATGCAAATATATGGAGCTTTCCTGACTTGGCACACACAGGCAAAAGCACTTTTGAAATTTCATGACTAAAACCTGTCATGGGATGATTTCCCATGTCCTCTTTGCTAATGCCTACTCAGTAGAGGTTCCATTATGCAACATAAACCCCTTTATATCCCCGTAAGAACAAAGAGAGGCTGAAGACAAGTGAACAGCAATGATCAAACTCAACTTGAGCTGAAGGTATTCAGCACCTCATAGGGAACAGACCCTTGCACACATGATGGGAAGCTGGGTAGCAAAACTAATGGAACTTGGATTTGCAATGGATTTTACATCTTGTGGTTAGCTTCACCAATGTCTAATAGGGTGTGTAATCTCATTTAAGGTTCTCCCATCCCAGAGTCAAGGCACTCCCAACAGCTCTTCCCCCAGGGGATCTTGCTGATGTCTAATGAAGGCACAGTCCCTGCAGCACCATTCCTTTCAGGGAGAGGCACTGGCAGAGCTAAGTTTCTCTACCCTGGCTTCTGTTTTAACTGCAATGTATTCAACTCTCCTAACCCCGCTGTTCTTGTCCCATCACACTCAGGAGCCTTGCCAGCAGATGCAAACACTTTTGGGAGAACAAACAGGCAGACAGAAGCATCAGCCTGAGAAATTAAGCCACCTGATCTGCACTTCAAGTCATGAAATTGTGAAGTCCCTATTACCTTGAGCCAGGAAGGATCCCTTGAGGAAGGCTCTCCAGAAGTTGCCAGGTAAAGCCCTTTTCCCCACTAGCAGCATTCATACACAAATCCTGCAATATTTCTATTCTCTATCAACATATTACTTTGCTTAAAGATGGAAGACACAAATGTGAAAGGCCTGACCTCACTGTGACTGAATAGGTGTGAAGTAGGACACAAATGAGCTTCATCTGCAAGTAATTATTACTTAAGCAAGTCTCTAGAGGGCTGGAGGCAAAGCAAGGTTGCTATTATTAAATGTAGCTTACTGTAAAACAAGATAAATCAGAAAGAGTTACAGGTAATTATTAGTATGTTGTCATTGGTCAATCAAGAAACTGCATTTAAGAAACTGTGATAAAGTGATTTCATAATTAACTGCTCATCACCCACACTTCCAGTGAGAATAGTGGGGGTGAGCTAATTGTGTCAGTAACAACAGAAGATAGAGAAATTACAAGTGTCAAGACACAGATAGCACAGCAATACACTGAATGAATGCATTTTCTAAGTTTGCACTTTGCTCTCCTCTTTATATAGTTTTGTTTCTACTGCAAAGCAGTCACATAATACACCCACTAAATCTCATTCCATTTATGAGAAACATTCACACTCAGAAGCATTCAGGAAGCAGTCTCTGCATTTTCCC
>NW_009944864.1:170004-185229 GCF_000696875.1 Nestor notabilis
AAGGACATTTCACATTTTGCTTTTCCTCATGTCACCTCCTGCTAAACCCTTGGTTCCCGTATTTCCGATGATACAAGGTGCTGGGAACAGAGCAGGGACAACCAAACCCAGGTAGCATGACCCCATGTGTGATACCCTTCCCATTCCAGTCTAGGGCTCCATTACAAGCAATATTTTAATTACCAAAGCAGCATTAAGCCTATTGTACTATGGGACAATCTCCTATTTTACATTTGTACCTTTGAATGCTGGAAAAGCCACTGTCAATGCTGCTTCTCCTCTGCCAACAGCCTACTCAGAATACACACTGCAATCCCTCTGGCTGCTGATATAATCATGGTCTTATTAATAGCACCTGCAAAACTCTGGCCACAAAGCTGTCTCAGTTGAATATACAAGTTTTGCCGGTTTTCCCCTCTGAGCTTTTAAAAGATTGCTTTTCACATGAAGATCAATGAAAAATACATAACTTGATGGAGACGTGTACTTTAATGGGTTAGTTTCATAAAGTCTTTGTACTATTTTAAAGAAGCAAAGATTGCAGAACACTACCACCACTGTGGAAAACTTCCCTCTCGATCATGTAATCGAAAGCTTAAAAAAAGAGAATTAATTAAAAACGTATATAACTCTTACATGTCACCATTCCCAACTGTTGTTTCTCCTGCCGGGATGCAATATCTGCATTTGAAAAGCTTTGCATACGTTCTGAATTTTTCCATCTATCTCCAGCAAGCTAATATAATCTCACTACATAGCCCTCTATGTCCCTGTGCACATACTTGCAGTGAAGTGTGAATGCTGCATGGGAATAGTTTAAAATATTTCTTTAATATTTTAGCCTAACTGTGGCTGCTGTTTTCTCGTGTGCCCTCCAATCTCAGGTGCTGGCAGACAGAATTTTGCCTTTTTAACTACCAGGAGATGGAACTTACTGGTTTGTTTTCCTCCACAGCAGTTGTACTCTTATCTAAACACATTTCAGTGATTTTTCTATTCCTCATCTCTTCCTCGGAGACTGACAGCTTATTTGCATGGGTTTTTTAAATAATAATGTTTTTATTTTTTCTCCTTGGATAGACAGGAAGATTCTGACATTCTTTTCTTTATATGACTATTACATTATATTTGATAATTACCTACTTAGAGATACGTAATTCTCCGGTATCAGCATGTGGATTTCCAAACAATTGCAAGTTCATTCTAAATACATCAGAAAAAATACCAAATTAATTAAACCACCAATATTCTATGAAAGCCATACGCCAATAAAACGCATCTCTTCATCCATTCTCCAGTCTGCTGTAATTGAAGCACAGTTTCCCAGATTAATAGATACAATATCACTAGTTAATCCTCTCCTCAGTGACAGGTTATAATGATCTGATGAACACGCTACTTAATGGACTACCCAAAAGTATTCAAAAGCCACAGTGATGAACACAGGCTAGAAAACTATAGAAAATATACTAAAACAGAATGAGAATTAAGAAATAAATCAGTATATAATGAACAAGATTTATTCAGGGATACATGGGGCTTTTCCTTTCCCATAAGTATTCCCATTTTTAAGTCCCTTATTAATATTTTTATTGTTCCCACAGCTTCATATGAATGCTTTGGACTCACACAAGGAATAATCTAAATTATCTTGCAGAGCAAGGTTGATGTCTCCCACATATTAATATTAGCTCAGTAACTTGGCAGATTGTGTGTATAAATCACCAAAGATACTGGTGCCTCCCTGTTTCAGCATAAATATAATTTACAGTTAATTTATTACTTATATTAAGATGCACTATCACCCTGTAGTAATTATTTGTTTTTAATTTCAATAGGGCAGAAATTCATTTCTCAGCCATACAGGTTCCTTGAGCAAAAGCTGACTGGTAGGTTCTCATTGCTCCTAGAAGACATCCAGTTTTAACCTACCCCAGAAGGGCTTAACCCAGCAGCAAGGGGAATTAACCAAATCACTGTAAAGTCAGTCTATAGTTAAAAACTATTTATCCAATGGAAAAACACTGGCAAGGACTTCTTGGCTTTGAAAGTACTGGACAGGGTCTTATGCCTATCCTACACAGTGACCCAGACTACACAATACTTTGTTTCCCTAGAATATATATGAATAGGGAAGATATTGGCATCCAGTCCCTTATGCAACAATGCAGTCTGTAGAGCTCACTACACAACCACTCACACCCATCTACTTCAAGATGCCACCCCCCAAAAAAGCTTTAAAAAGTGACAGAGCTTACCGCATAGTGACAGTAAACACAGTCAGACCTATGTGGATCTTGCCACCTGTATGTTCAAGTCCAAATCACTTCATCCAAACAAAAAAACCCCAAATCCACAAAAACTTAAAAAAATCCCCCCTGGATATAAGATTGAACCTCTTGGAATGACCGTGGAATGCTGACTCTACCCAGAAGTTTACTGTTCTAGAGAGGGAAACACTGAATTACCAACATTTTTACATCTCTATCAAGTACCAAGTTAACTTTGGTTTTAATTACTGATGAAATTAAGACCACCAGGACTGATTTAATATACAAACAGTGCTGAATCCCTTCAGATTTTGCCTGTTCCTATATAAAACTGTAAAAGGACTTATAAAATAAAGTCTTTATACCCAAACAGTAATCAAAAGCAGAAGAGAGTTTATGTAATAAAAATCTAATCATTAGAAACGCTTCGTAAGCCACAGCTCATTAAAAAAAGACATTTTTTTTTAACACTTTCACAATCATATTGTCAGCATACATGTACATTCACACACTGTACCGTGCACAACTCCTACACAAGGACTGCTGTGTGTTTTAGCTTCCCATTCAACCTCTGTTTAAGAGGAAAGACATCCACCGATTCCAGTGGACACTATTCCACTTCCTATGTGTTTTATCCTTACATGCTTTACTCATAAGATATCCACCACTTTCCCCTGACAAGCTCAAAGGACTTCACAGAGATAAGCAAGAAGCCACTTTACCAATATGAGAACCAGGACAGAGAGCAGAGCAGAGGTCAAGGTCCCAGTGCAGGAAGACACTTTATATACATACCAAATACATGTCCATTGAAGCACACCTTTGTACAGGGCACTAAAACATCATCCTCGATCAAAGTTAAATCCTCCCCTATCATACTTTTCCAACTTAAAAAGCATGAGAAAAAAACCATTCATTTAAAGAGATGAGCAAAACATTTTCAAATCACAGCTCCTGAAGTGGAAAGTTTAAAATGTTATATAGGCGATTGGTACTCTGTACTACAAGGAATGAATGGGAATAACCTGTAACTTAAAGCACTCAATTCAGAAACGAAATAGGACTATACTTGCATCTTTACATCTTCCTGGTATTTTCTCAACATAACTTTCACTTTTCTATTCCAAAAACTAACAACACCCCCCCCCCAAAATGTAACAAAACAAAGAAATGCATTAAAAAAGTTAAAATCAATAAGGCTTTCAAACTACAAAGGTGATGAAAGGCTGCTATATTATTAACCTCATCCTTTCCTACCTAGTAGAACGCATTCAAAGAATCAGCATTTGAGCCAAGTTCATTAACAGAATAAACACGTGCTTTGCAATTAGTTTTTTAATTTAGCTACTAAAACAGATAATTATACAAATTCACTTGTAAAAATGGTAACTACAGTGGTTTCTAAATCCGTTGCTTATTAAAAATACCATAATCATTTCCCAGATTTACTTAAGAGTCATTTTGTTATAAATAACTGGGTTTAATTTATTTCTTAGGTATATAGCCAATGATAAACCACTTAAACACAGCCGTGGGTATAACATTATAAAAAGTTACTGTCAATAAAGTATCTGGAATATTACTCAATATGCATAGTCATGTTATTTGCAAACAGACAGAGGGCAGAAATTAAACTGTACAGCTGGCCTGGCATGCAATTTATCAATGATTAACAGCAAATGCATGGTGTTGAATATGGGTGTGAATACACTCAATTGCTTCATGTCTTCAGCGCCTGCAGCAACAAAGTGAAGTTGCAGGAGTAGGGTTGTGTCCTAATGCAGAAACACAAGATGCATTATCATGAAAATGCTTAGAGACATGAGAATTGCTTTTTGTCAGCTCGTATATGTTTGGCAAGGTAAAATAATGACAACCCCAAGTTTTATTTCCAGTAACAGATGCAGCCTGAGGGTGACGGTGCAAGTTACGTCTTACTATGCCATTTACCAGTCTCCGTGCTGATCTCCATCTGCTTGGCCCTTCCATTAAGGTTCTCTTTAGATTTTAATTTGTGCCTTTCAAGTCAAGCTTCTCACCAGCTGGCAAACAGACAAAGAATATCCCAGACACTAATGTTGGTTCAGGACCTGGTCCCACCAGGCAGCCAGCTCGTGTGTCCAGATTAGAAAACCCAGAGCTACTGGTTAATAAGGAGGCTTCCTAGTTCAAGGGCTTTGCATACAGGTCCTAAACAGGATCTCGCTCCCTAAGACTGAAAAGAGCTGGGAAGAGACACCCAGCTCTGTTCTGCATGGAATTAACAGAAGCAACTTTGAAAGCTGTTCCCCAGTTCTCCCATGCCTCATACACAGTGCCTTTGGCACACAGTCATCCTTTGGTGCATCCATCAGTAAAAAGTGCGTCCAGAACGCTGACACGGCTGCTCCTGGAAAGATGACATAAGAACTTGGGACCATGAGAAATGCTCCAACCAACGGTCCATGACTGTGCATCTTTTTTATTTGTGAGGCTCCATCTTGCGAGTGCTGGTTTTCAGGCCTGCAGTGTTTCCTCCCTGAAGAGCTGTGTTCATGGATAGTCACCGTCTGCTCCTTTGGAAAGGGGGCTAAAACATCACCCCATTTCACACAAGCCTCTGAAACCATCAGAATGGCACAGCCTACAGCAAGGCTAAAATTAAACCAGTGACCAAAGAAAAGCCCAAAACATACATGATTTCTATACAAAGTAAAAAACCCCACTATCACTGGCCTAGTGCAGTATCATGTTTCATTACGAGAAATATGAAAACATCAGTACATAACAGATGACATTAAGGTAGCACATATCATACAACTCACATTTCCCATCTCATAAAAAAAGATAACTCTATCACAAACTCCCTTTGATCAGACAACAATAGCTTGAACAGAAATAGCTTCCAGGGTTGTTTGTCCATGTAATTAGATGACTTAACTCAACCTTCAGTCAGTTGCATTTAATGACAAAACTTGTGTCCCTGTTCAGCTAGTTAATAACTCAGATTATGTTTCCAAAAACATTCAGAACAAAAGTTGTTATTATGTTAACCCATTCTGCCATAATTTATTTAAGTGGTTTTAGGTATGGCATGATACCATCCTTTGAAATCAGATGCAGAGATGTGGAGATAATTGGGATTGATTACAGGACTCAGCAAAGTAAGAACAAAGACAGACAAAGTATGATCTAAGTGAAAAAACTGGAGCTTTTTCTGACTAGACCATGAAGTCACACAATACATTTTGGATTGTGAAAGATCTTGGTTTTGTCTAAGAAGCATTTCTGCTGTACAACTGCGTGACTAAGGTACAGCAGTATCATTTTGTACCTGTAACAGGGATGCTATTTATTGTATTTTATTGACTTGAGATGTATTTATTTTTTACTCACACTGACTTTAAGCACAGCCAAGTCATTGCAGGGAAGAAAAAACAGATATATGTGTCGTTCCAGGTGATTCTGCAGGGTGTAGAGCAGGTAACTCTGAGGCAGATCAGCCATGCTCCATGGCCAAAGGGTATGAAATTCCAAACAACACAAGAAAGAGTGGGCCATGACAAACTCCTATATATGCTCTATAATTTCAGCAGCATTTGCAGAATAACAATCTACCCTAGGAAGTCAACCAGATTTGCTCCACTGCACTAGAATTTAGCTACATGCACAGGCTTTTCAAATCTCTCAAGAGTGGGCTAAGCTCAGCTTGACTGATGTTTGGTTGGGTACCTTGTGTATCTTGATGTGATAATTGTAACGATAATTATTCCTTACAAACGCTGTTCTATCCAGATTCCCAAGTACTTGTGCTTTTGTCAAGCATTCCTGATCCCTTCTCAACTTCTTGCAAGAAGAGGTTCAATTGTAAAGCAAGGAAACACCCCAACTAAGCAGAACAAACAATAAATTCATCTCTAGCCAGCTTCAATAATCATACTTCAAGCAAACAGCTATAGAGCAACTCAGCATGAGTGTGTCTATCAGTGGGAGTCCACCACTTCTTCATACAGGTACGGTCTTCCTCCTGCCAAATTAAATTCTCGGGTAGTAACACTTCAGCTGAACTGCAAAAAGGAGGATATTCTGAATTACAAAAGATCTGCTACAGCCATTTAACTACAGCAATATGATTAAGACATGTAAACCTGCTGGCACGTTCTTAGATTTGCTAGGCAGCTCCGTTTGGGTTAGCCATGCTACAGGAGGAACACATGTTCAAAGGATGACAATGACAACCCAAAGACTAAAATAGCCACCAGTTCCCAGGTTCCTCCAGCAAACCTAGAAGCATCAGAGGTTCATATATTCAAGGACCTTTTAGCAGAAATGAGGCAGAAACTTGAATAAGGCACATGATCAGCTTGAGGATTTTTGAAGTTAAGTCTATCAGAAGCTATCATCCCTTCCCTCCCCTTGTCTGGGCTGCTGAACTGAGTATTTTTCCCTTAGAGAATCAAACATCAGTGACCTATTTCTCACTTAAGATACCAGCGATACTAGACACATTTCATCTACACTATATTGCATAGAACATGGTCTGAAATGACAGAGATGGGGAGAGGAAAAGTAACTTAGGTTTCTAACGCTGGAATCAGACCAATGAACTTACTCCAGATTTATAGCAGCATAACTACAAATGAAATTGGACCGTTATCTCTGGTTTTATAGCCATTGGAGTGGCATAGCAGGTATTGGGCCAGCTGCCACAGACCGTATTTGTTAGGGAGGGCTTCTTTCCCTCATAAACCGTATGAACCAATTTCACTAGTCAGAAAATAATTATATGGGTTTGCATACTTCAAAAGCCTGTGGAAGAAATTATATGTTGGCTGTCAATTCAGAATTTGAGTCTATTGTTTCACTTTATTTTGCTCAGAGTATAAAGCCATTACATGACTAAAATTAAACTGTTTCCTTGAGAACTGTTTAAAATATTCTAATGTATTTGTCTTAGAGCTTCATTAATCCATTTCTAATTCATTCTGCAGGTTTACCCAACAGATGTGCCCGATGTAAACTACAAATCTGGATAAAATTAAATCTGCTATACCAGTAAATCACTTTATTTCCAAAGACTTAACAAAAATCTTCCGTTACTTCAGATCACAATGGCTTACAGGTTATTCTACCTACATGTGAGAAAAAGTATCCTTGCTGCTACAGAAGAACAAACAAGCATGAAGTTTAAGAGTGAAATGAATTTAGATACCAAGCACAGCAAGTATTCTATCCTACCATCTACACCTTTTTTAGGTTGGAGATCAGTCTTCTTTTTTCAGCTTCCACGCGCAGCACCAAAACAAAGCTGGAACCATCGTTTTATTATTATTTATAGTGTTGTAGCAGCTACCACAACCTGCAGTTTTTCTCACAAGACGCTGGATTTCAAAGAAACAGTGAAAAGCAACTGTAACTAAATATGGTTTATGTCAAAGATGATTTACTGTAGCAAACACCCATTCCTCCTTCTGTTTAAGTAAAAATATAATTAAGGAGCGTATTTGCACAACATCTTCTAAATTCAAGGAAATGCTGCCTTTCAAGCATTTTGGTCCACTCCCAGCACTGCAGTACCTACAACGGAAAATCTCTCTGGGCTCACCCTTCAACAGTGTCTTGAGGTGCAAGCATTCAAGCAGTGAGGTAGCTCATTACGAATGTATCTCTGCACCCTTCAGGCTTTGCTATGGTATTACTGTATGGCAGAGCTCCTTTCCAATTTGGGCAATGTTACACTAATTGAGTATGCAGGCACACGATCTCCCCATCTCTGATTAATTAGCACCACTCGAGCTCTTCACATCAATCTTGTGAAAACCACTGTGACTGATCTTGTCTCACTTGGAGCTGAAAATTACTTTGCCAATAGCATAACATAATACTTCGGTATAAACAACAACAAAGATGGGACTCTATGGTGGCCCCGTGATCATTCCTTTTATGTCGCACATCTCTCCAGTGCTTTTGAAGACAAAGGACAAGACTTCACTAACAGCAGACAAATGCAAGTCAGAAGAATTAAGACACGTACTAGATGCCCTTTATTTGTACAATTGTGTCTCTGATCAACAACACATTTTTTTGCAACCCCTTGTTTAACAAGATCACTTCAAAGGTCACTTTTGTCTCCCCACCCTTCCTTGTTAGGAGGAAAAGGCCCATTTAGGAAACCATTTAGGAGCTTCAGACATTCCAGAGTAACTCCTGGAGGATTACTGGTAATACTTGCCACAGCCAGAGTACACCTTATGACCCAGGGCCACTCTCTGCTGTATTTCCCTTTCTTCAACTTTGGCAGATGACTTTCTCTCCCTTCCAGCAGCCATTCCGAATGAACACAAAGGAACAACATGAATTGCAAAATGTTTTTTCTCACGTTGTCTTTTGCTACTGACGAGTCAAATCGCTGAGCCAAGAAATGTCAGAAACACAGAGATGAAGGCGGATGATTTCAGGGCAGAAGCGAAGTTTTCAGGCACAACTTCCCTACTGGACCAGGCTGCTTTCATCACCTGTATTGCAACTCCCAGGCTAGCCTTAGGCTGCGCAGCTGGCTCCCTGTTCCCAGCCTGCTTCCAGCCCCTTTGTTTTACACATTCTGCTTTCTCACAGTCATCAGCCCAGAATTCAGAGGCCATATTGTCTGCCTCTGAGTTCACTTACTAGTTTTAACACAGAATTTACTAAGCTCCTCAAGCTGTATGTTTCTGAACAAAAGCCCAGGAAAGGTTTTGCAGCTAATACTAACCTTTCTCTAACCTCTTCAGAACTGCAGCCTTCCAGCTGAGTGTCCTTCTATTATAGACTTGTGCTCCAAGATAGGAAATGTTAACAAGTCAAAAATCACTGGAAAAGGCTGTCGCAGGAAGCTGTGGCTGCCCCATCCCTGGAAGTGTTCAAGGCCAGGTTGGACACGGGCTTGGAGCAACCTGCTCTAGTGGAAGGTGTCCCTGCCCGTGGCAGGGGGTTGGAACCGGATGAGCTTTAAGGTCCTTTCCAACCCAAACCATTCTGTGATTCTAAGAAAGGGGATCAGATCTACTCAAGTTCTTCCACCACCACGTTTTAGCAACTCCACTGGGAATTTCTGCATGGAGGGACATGAAGATGAAGCATACCAGTGGGAGCTACAGCAGTTCTTGCTGGTTCCTGAGCACTGGGTTACTTCTGTGCCTGCAAGCCCTCTCCCTCCCACTGGTCCCAGTGGGAAGCAGCCCATTTCACAGAGAGGATGCACACTCTGCCCACAGCACTGCAATAGCAAAGACAGCTCCCTCCCAAAAAGGCATCAGGATGATCCCAGGGAAGTTGTCGCTGTGCTCCTATTTGTGCTTGTTTTGGCTGCCTCCTTTACCCAGTGCTCCAAGGACAAGTCCTGTGTTCCTTTTATAGCTGTGGAAACTGGGTGAGAAACAGATTTGCCATTAAGTCGAAACTGAAAAGATTCTAAAACCAGCCATTACCAGAAGGTTTACAAAGGCTGAGATTTTGAAAGTGTCCTGAGGGAAGCAAAGAACCTCTCAGAAATTAATGGGAATTAAACGTCCAAAAACCCATGGGCAATTCTGAAAATCCTATCAAAGTATCTAATACTTCTAGCTGCCAAAGACACTAACATTTAAAACAAAAGTGATTTTATCGTGGGCTAAGAATCAGTTTCCAAGTGAAAGAATTGCAAAATATTAAGCCAATTAGTCTGTTTGACAACTTGACATGATTCTTCCCAGATGATGAGAAGGCTGCAGCATGGCAGGAAATAGTAAGATCATGACATAAAATGAGAAATAACTTCTTAGAAGTCTCAGAAATCTACAGTTCAGAGCTCAGACTCGTGTGTGAAGAAATAAGCATTTCTTTGTATCTGGCAAGTATAATGTGGCTATTTACTACCCAGGCATAAGATTTATGATCTCCCCAACTACTCATTAACTTGAAGTGTTTAGCTTTTATAAATATCGTGATAGCTGATTGCTTTCTTTTGTGCTTCTATATTCCTTTATTGTCCCCCATAACAAAGGTCTCATATGCAATATGGATATTTTCAAGTAGCACGTCCTAACCTTTCTTAGAGCCTTTTCTCAGATAACTAGCTTCAGCAGATTATTCACTCGAGACAGGGATGCTTGTTCAGCTTGTGTAAGACCAAGCCTTGACACTGTGAGCGGTACAGGAGATTTAAATTTAAGCTTCATTTTACATGGGGGAAAAAAACCCACCACATTTGAGAGCTATATAAAAGGTCACATCAGTAAACAACAGGGACTCAGAGACACAACTGGTAAGTGTTCCCTATGCAGTAAAACACAGGGTATCTAAAAGAAAAGGAAAAAACATTGACATTAAGAAACACATTTCCTGCTACTTCGAACATTACAGTTAAATTCAACCTTGCTTCCTTATTTGACCTATGAAATTAAGCTCTGTGCCTCCCAACCCACACACACACATTTTCATAACATCAAGGTTTATATGAAAATGCCTCGTCTGCTGTTAAGAGTGACTTGCCTACAATTGGTTTCATGGGGGCCCAAAGCAGGACAATCACCAGCCCAGCCTGGCAATGAGAAAATGCCAAAGCAGCATTTTACCACAATTCCCCAGACCTCTATTTCCAACGACTCTGACGTTGTAAGTAAGAAGATTCAATTAAACACATTCTTTAGGCTTACTCATCCAGCATTTTATGAGCCATCTCACCTCTTATCAGGCTAAACCAGATATTTATTATAACAATAAGGAGATTTTATACCAATGTTTCACATTCACCGAAGCCCAGAAATATTAAACAAGATCATTTACTGCTGTCTGTTGCCATTTAAAAAACTGCATTCAGAAAACATGAGGTGTTCAAAGGTTAATTTGGATTAATGTCAATGGATTTTGCTAACTTTTCCCAGTCCTTGACTCTCGTACTTCCTCAAGGCCATAGAGGCCTTTCCAACTCACGTGGAACAGAGCCTGGATAAGCAGAGATAGAAATGGCTCTGCTCCTACTGCATGTTGTAAAGCTTTCATCCAACCCAACCTACCCAGTGCTTCCAAGCAGCTTCTAAATAGTACCTGAATTTTCAAGACATTCAGGTGGAATAAGGCAGAGAATACTTCTAGATTTCTTTATAAGCTCTCAAAGACCTACTCCAAGGCTGGCCAGTCTAGAGGCTACAGCTGCCTAACCTGTGCTAAAGCTGTACAAAAAGCATGTCTCCCTGCTGCACAAAGGGTTAAAAAACCCCAGTAAAGGTTAGTCAGCAAGCAAAAAATGACACCCCATGGAAGGCAGATGTTTCCTCCACACTGAGCTAGCAAGGATCAGCAGGCACTAACACAGAGTACAAGCAGGCAGGACCAAGAAACACAAAGAAGTACAAATTATACTAGACTCTGTCTCCAAACCGGGAATGAGTAACTATGCAGAATTAAATATGTAATTTCTTTGTCTCCCCTTCTTTAGAGAAAGGTAGAATAACAATATAGAATGGGCCAGATGAGAAAGCCAGATGGCTGGACCTTGTGGAATTTTGGAAACAAGAAATAGGAGAAGCATAGAGAGAGGGAAAGGCGCTAGTATTTAGAAATCATTCTGCAGCTGAAGACAAATTTTAACATATTAAAACCATATGTCTTTTCTTCCTAAAACAGTATCAGTCACTAGGCCCCCAAATATAAGTCATGCTATACATGCTTTAAGTACTGGCCTGGCACTTGTTGTTATAAAACATCAAGTATCCATGTGATAAGATACTATTTCCATATAAGCCAATCATTACCTTTATTTTTATTTGTCTTTTGCTAAATCTTCTAATGTCATTGCTACTCTTCTCCTCTCAAACAACAATGAAAAAGAATCGATGTATAAGCATCCACACTATAATTTGCCCCACCGTATCTCAGTTCTTGGTAGCGCTCCTGTTGGCACAGCAGTTATTTATGGGAAATAGCACACTCTTTTTCAACCCCCAGCTGCTCAGCCACAGCACTGCAAGCAGGCTGGAGGAAGGATGTTTTTCACTAAAGTCAGTTTCAGTTTAAGAATAAGCTGTACTTTACTAGCAGAACACATAATCAGTTTACAGTGGCAATTAAAGTATGTATTTAGTAACAAAAAAAAGTGGGATTTTAAATTGACACTTGGAATTACATACAAGTTTCTTTCATGGGACATACTCCCAACACACACTGAATTTAATCTCAACAGAGGGGGACTCGCACGGCTCTCCCCTGCTTGCCTTGCTCCTCATGGCACTGTGATACCCAGCTGCAGCAAGAACAGCACTGAACGCTGCTCGCCTCAATGGACAGGAGCAGTGGAAGAGGGAGATTCCTTCAGAAACAAAGATCATTTATGCAGACATCTCTGGCTTGAAAGCTGATGTCATCACAAGTGTAGCTGGGGAGGAATGATGGGAGGAAGGTGAGGCAATGCACAGGATTTTTGTTTTGTGGGGAGATTTGCTACACAGCAGGGTGCAGGCAAAAACGCATTTGGCTGCCCAGTGTATAAATTGCTTTGGTGGCTCCTGAAGCACTTAAACCACAGAAGTGTCCTCAGACAGCGATGGAAACTACATTACTATGTGAGCACTGTCCCACTGTGGCAATTGCAGAAGAAATTCATGTTCAAACCCCACTTCCTGAGCTAGTGAGCAGTGAAACGAGTCTTACTTATGCAGGGAATGGAAAGAGGAAAGAAGGCACTTAAGTCACTTATCACTCTAAGAGGGTAATTCTATAGCACAGAGAACATAACATTGATGTGGTAGCATAGCATTAATATTATTAATAAACTGTAGCCTATAGGCTGCCATTAGCATTGGGCTTCCATGGGCTAGATGCTCTACAAATATGCAAGAGGAAAACTGGTACAGCAGTGAACTCTGCAGAAGGAAGTACAAGTGTGAGGTAATCTGTATTAGTCCTTTATTCAGTGGCGGTATGTTTTAGAAGGCAAGAAATGAACAATGACTTCAGAAAGCACCTAAAATCCAAAGTAAAAACAGCTTCTCTGTTTCAAAGCTTTTCCCTTCCCTATTTAGAAATAGTGTTCCCCCTTCTGCAGAAGGACCATAGTATAAATTTACAGCAATAAGACACAGGTCTGGCCATCCGGGAAGGAGCTCAGCCAGCACAGCAGCTCAACCACCACATATTCCAACCCCATTATTTTTCATTCTTAATTTAACCATCAAATACTTTCCAATGCCAGAGACCATTTACTGCCAGAAAGCTATTTTCTGCTTTGTATTCATCATTCAAATAAACAAGAGAAGAAAAGAGGTTAACATAATGTTCTGGAACTCCAGAATCCAGCAAAAAAACATATTATATGATGGTTTTTAAAATATGCTTATCTAAATATCATATAACACATTTTAGTGATGGGGAGGGGGAGAGAGGCCTTGTTTTCTTTTGTTTTTCAAACTAACTTAAAGCAGGGACTCTGCTTGATGAATCTTCCACAGAGTACAATGAACTAAGAACATAATGGAGATGAAGTTCTACAGATTACATTCCACTTCCCCCAGAACCAGTTCATATCAAGAAGTTTCTGGCTGTCCTGGGCCTGTCTCTTTTTAAGAACACAGTACAATTTCTCCTACATCTGCAATCCTGAAGATTTACAATAATAGCATTTCTATCTTCAAAATGTCCACTGCATGTCCTGCAAAACTGACCTTACACTTTAGCATCAAGGGCACACACTTTGACTAGAACTGCTAGTCCAAACTTGGCATATACCAGGAAATCGGCTCAAGTGCTGAATCATGTTATTCTATTGTATGGGTTACAAAAAAAGACATCACAAAATTATTTGTCATCCTATTGAGTGTAGATGGAAGTTTCAGTCTTGGTCCCTGTCTCATAATCCATGGACCTCAACACGTGGAACAGCAAGAAGAAATATGAAGTCCTCTGCCCATGCAATACCACTTGGATATCCGTATGTATCATTGTGCATTTTGTATTTAGGACTTATTAAGCCTCAGATACAAACTAAAGTTGTTTTGAAATTACATAGGCATTTCTATCCTTTCTCAGACCACACTGCATGATTCCATGTGAAAAAATGCTTTGATATTTCATAAAGCTGTGGTTATATTTAGTTTGTTAAGTTGTGGTTATGTTTAGTTTGCATTCTGGAAATATTTGTGTGACCTACACTCCTCAGCAGATACCAAATGAAAACGATTCTGTAGAGAGTTCAAAATGTTTTTGTGCAACACAACTGTGAATATTTTTTCCTTTAATTCTATCACTTCTTTCCTTAAGAGCCCACACTATCATCTCTAACTGAAGATCTTTCTTTCTAACCTATGCTGAAATCTATCACTCTCAACACTGACTAAACACCAAGTCTACTCCCAGACCCATTTCTTAGGAATGTTGTTTTTACATGAGGAGTTGGTTATCTCAGCCATTCTTTGTAACAAAAGAAACTTGCAAATTCAAATACAGTTATGTTCAATAATGAACTTCAAGTTGGACCACAGACTAAACTCATCCATATAGGAGGGATAAAAGGGTAAACCAGCTTATAAATTACTATGATAATCACAATTCATTAATTGTGGCTAGTAATTTAAAACAGGAATGTTACCTATTTTCATCTTGAAGGAATTCAGGAGAAGCCATGGTTTCCTGTTCTAGGATGTTGTCCAAAAACTGCTCCACAGAAGTCTGCAAAAATAATCTTTCTAGTTCTATTTGAAAAGAAATGCTTGGAGCTTTTCCCATTAAAAAAGGAAATAGGCTTGTCTGAAGTGCAAAACCTTCAAATTCTTCAAAGAATACAAACAACTAAACAACTTAAACCTTTTTTGGGAGAGTCGAGGGAAGAGAAGGGAAGTGCTTATGACATGGGATGACTGGATTTTTATCTCAATGCCATAAGTAGACTTACATATGCAGGCTGACTAATATTTGTTTAATTCAGTTTCACTAAAGTAATTAGTTTAATATATAGCACAGTTAGATG
>NW_009944864.1:185260-189389 GCF_000696875.1 Nestor notabilis
ACAATGAAATGAAGCTCTCCCAAATAACTCCTAATCTTTAAAGATAAAACTGCTATCTAGGTTTACACTAGCAGAATACAAAATGTTTTCCTGAGATATTCTGGACAGTAACTATGTGTTATAAAGGAGCTGCTAGACAAGAGCCATTCTTTATTTCCAAGTACCCCAGCCAGGCACCTCTCCGCATTCTGAGGTTCCTCTTGTTGCTATTCATTCGCTTGTACTAAATGCTGTAGATGGTTTTCATCATTCTGATGCTGTTCTTCAGAAAGATGCTGCAGTCAGGAATAGAAGATGACCCTAAGTCTGAAAAGTGGCCACCACCCATATGGTCCTAGAGAAATCAGTCTGTGTACCTAGGTGTCCGAGACAGAGGGGATGAAACGGTTCTGCCTTCCGCAGAAGCATGCAAACATGAGGGCTATGCGGTGCAACATAAGACTCATGGCACACTTGAGATTCCTCATTAACTGTTCTCCATAGTTCACATTTCTCTCTTCATTAAAATATACATGTTTTCTGCCATCCTTCCACCCAAAGGAAAGCCCAACATGTCTATACCATTGTGCTACAGGTCTTCTGCAGTAAAAAACAAGTAACATGATCTCAGCAGAAGGAGGCTACCTCTGCAGGGTGTAAAATGACTAAAAGAAAAGCTAATAAGTGCCCAGGAAGAGGGCCAGCCGTAGCTGAGAAGTATAATCTGGAACTTGGAATCAGGGGTATATCTGCTGCCAAACATATGTCACGAGCTGTTCCAACGACTGTCTGTCTGTTCTTCTACAGGAGCCAGCTAAAAAAGACAGTCAGGTCCCTGCAAACATTCTTCCAGTTTTGACCTAGAGACTGCAAAGCAAAGGGATTACTCCATTTGCATGAAGATTGTGCTTGAAGCAGTTATGAAAAACTGCAGCAATGAAATTCTAATCTGCTGATGTATTTATAGCTGAAACATGGCTTGCAAATAAGAATTCCAAAACATTTAGGGAGTCTCGCAAACAAGGGCAATTTCACACGTTTCATATGATTTCATGGAGACACAGCATCATAAAAATGAATTGTAAAACCGGTGTCAGAGACAACTGATTAGTTCATCTTCTCCATTTCCTGCCATAGAAAATTTTTCTCCAGAGTATATTTAAATGCATATTCTAAATCTTAACAAAATTAGTAACCCTACAACTACATGCGACTTAGCAAGAACAAGTGGCTTCTTGCACATAAATGGTCTAAACATTGGGGGGGTAGTGGGAGGGTGGGAAGTAAAGATCTTGCTTGCCATGGATCTCTTTTTGCTATGAAATCCCAAAATGCACAGTTCTGGGATACTACAGCTGCCAGAAAGTCTGTTCAGGTTGCAGAGCCAGAGCATTTCACAAGGTTATGAGGAGCATGACAGAGGACACTGAAACAGCGAAGGACTTCAAAGGACTCCAGTGAACGGGCAGTCTAACATTTTAGACAGCAATGTATTGAAAATTATTTGTTTTAATCAACTGGTCAGACTTCTGCACCTATCTGCAATCCATTACTCCTAGTATGTATTCTACTCACTAAACAACTCTTTGAACAACCTGCATTTTGTAGTGGCCCTTCCTGATCTCCTGGTCCACAGAAGATACAAGTCCACCTTTTCCACCCTTTGTATGTAACTGTCTTCTTTCTAGGAGTAAGACAAGGATCTAACAGTATGTGTATTTAATCACTTCACCTGGAAGTATCTTACTCATCTAACTTCGTATTTTTAAAACCACCCCTGCACTGCAATGCAAAAAAACATTGCCTAACAAATGGATCAGACAAGGTCTCTGTTCACAGCAGATGTCCCCATCTTGCCTCCAAATACTTCTCTGGGGTGCCTCTGCCCTTCCAAGATTAGTGAATCATGGTTTGTACTCCTCAGCATCTTCCTTAGGCAAAAACTGTAAATGAAAGCACCTGGTCCTGCTTGAATTTGAGTCGACAGGAATGGAACTGCTTCAGTGGAAGGAAAAAAGCCCCACAATGCCAGGTATATTCTCCTCAGTGCATTTTTGACATTGCTCTCATACATCTTTATTGGGTTTCTACCACGCACAGAAATGACTTGCAGTATTCTGGAAATCCTGTAAACAAAGTCGTTCTAACATTTTGGCTTTTATTGTGACAAAGCAAAGCCAGAAGACAGGCAGCTAAAAGAAGTTAAAGGTATTTACGAAAGACATATGTCTGGGATATTTCTGTTGTCAGCTTTCATTTAAATCCCTAGATGCTGCTAAATAGGAGGCATTCCAGTATGAGAAAAATACATACAGGATAGGAATGTTTTTCCTAAGCGTGTAACGGGTTCACACTCTCTTTCTTAAAAAGAACATTCTTGCTGTCTTTGATGTTGTAAATCTTATTATGTAAAACAGACTGTTGTGTAGAATAAATGATGGTGCATGATCCCGCAAGCAGCTTAGCACCCGTAAGTCCTTTCAAAGCCAATGGGAGGAAAGGGCACTCAGCACCAAGCAAATCCCTACTGTGGACTGGTGCTAGACAGTTGCTGAATGAAAAACCTTCGGAGAGAATAAAAATTAATGTAAACACAACTTCAAACCCAAATCAAAAGTTGGCATGTTTGAGAAAAAGCTTGTGTTCAGGAAAAACTGCACAGACCTTTCAATGCTGAGGAAAAGTCTGAGCTACAGCAAAAGTGCTCCTCTTCAAAACCAATGCAGTAAGAAACTAGCACACCATTAGCTTTGCACTGTAATCCTTGGAGTCTCAATGAGAAGATATGGATCTCATGAAGCTGTGTGGTCTGTGAACTCACTGCCAAAAGGAGCCCACAAGGTGAGCATGGTTCAGCTCCATCAATAGCTATCTGATGACTAAAATGAAAGATCTTGAATTCCAGATCCATGGATGCCAGTGGCAAAGCTTCCACTGCTGCACAGAGGACCAGAGGCCATGAGAGAAGCCTTTAAAGAAAGTGTGATATTGCCTGTGAAAACTGATGGATTGATTTCAATCTCAGCTGATGATGAGCTTGGAATACAAGCTGGTGCATGGCAGTCTGGCCTCCAACATGGCTCATCCTCTCCTCCATCAGTGACTTCCAGTGGCAAAATAGTTAATCCTTTATGTTCTGCCAAACAGCCTAGAAAAAGGCACAATTACAGCAAGTTGCTCTATTAGGAGCTGGACTAGAGCCATCAATTCGTTTTTACTGTCTCCACAGAGACAGCACCGGTAACGGCTGTCCCCCTTCTGCTGCTGGTAAGCTAGTGGTCCAGTATAGGAAGACTACTTGAGCAACCCACCCTATCATCCATCTTTTTCTCTTTCCTGTAACAGGACCCCAGACACTTGCTGAAAGGATAAATATTGTGAATCTTCACCTTTCAATCTGGGCCACAGCAGGAGACCATGACCCTGCCACAAAGCAGCAAGCTTGTATTTACCCTGCTCCACGGAAATGATGTATGCCAAGCAAATACTTATTTTTAGCTGGTCACTTGGCATAAAAATGGTCACACTGTGTTTATTTGCATTTTTAGCTTAATTACCTCTAGCCTCCTGTTATACTTGAGAGAGTTCTAATAAGATATTAAGAGAGAAGCAGTTCCCTACATACATTGCCTCAGGTTAGTTCAATGCCCCGTTAGCCTATCTAATGGCTTCTCATCTGCAAGCTTGTGTGTGGGTGTCCTGAAGTCAATGTAAAGAAAAGCATGGAGGCTGAGGAAATATAACTCCTCTTCCTGGACCATACCTATTCGGCCATGCTTCTTGTAGCTATTAACTCTGTTGATCAGAGTTCAAAACTCTCCCCGTACAGATACTAATAGATACCGCCTACCCAGAAAGATAAAGAGTTTCGAAAAGCTGCAGCTGCTTTTGAGAGAAAGCAGAAAATGGAAACATAACACATTTCTTAGGGTATACCTTTTTGTATGGTGTTTTCTCTGGGTGGTAGAAACTATCATGTTTTGTTATTTGAATTCTTCCAGAGCAGTTTCATCACATCGCTCTCAGATACAAGAAAGTTACTGGTTTTTTCATTGCTTTTGGAAAGGGAACCATTTCTGGTTCCACTGTGGTAACAGATCTCATTCTATAAGCTGTTTATACCTGATATTTCCCACAGAGAACCACAGCA
>NW_009944864.1:189420-194882 GCF_000696875.1 Nestor notabilis
TCATCTCTTCTGGTAGCTCTGTGAAATAAGTACCACCCTGTTCACCTGTACAGACCAAGTGGGAACAGCAGAAAACATGACATGTTTAATGTCCGCTGTCCTACTGTTCAGCAGTGAATAACTGAATTTGTGAGCTTAGCTCAGGAATGAGAAAGAAGGAGGTTCTTTGCTGTGCAGCAGGCAGAGGACTAGAACATCCTTGATATCAATCGCTGCAATGCAAAAAATCAGAGCTATGCTCTGAGTGTTGTCCTTCTGCAAGACTTCAGACAATATTGCACTGTCCCTCAGCTGGATGTGGGAAGAAATGAGAAGATGGGACAGAAGCCCAGGCCTTAGTACTCGGGTTCATGACTTGGCTTGTTAATATAGATATGCACTATTGCAAGATCCAGGAGGGAAGAAGGGACAGCCATGCCTTCAGCTGCCATCTCCGCACTGAGGGAAGATATCCATGCAACGGTCCACAAGCCAGAACAGAGAGAGCTGTGGTTTCCACCCTCTGCAAACCCAGCTGTGAGAAAGGAGACAGAAGTATGTGCAGTGAGCAGCATGTTAGCAGGGAACAAGTTTCTGCAGACAAGATCCAGTGGTACATATATTCTCTGTATTTCGACAAGGATGGTAACACCACCCTGCTTCCCAAATTACAATCTAAATATCAGTACATGCCCTTATTTACAAGCTCCCTTCATTTCAAACAATTTTTAAAATAACTATGATCAAGAATGTGAAAGTGCATTTCTGAACCTATTTAGAGGCTCGTCCCACTTTCAATGGATAAGTCTTTCCAGAGAATTCAGCTCTTATTACTGAGACATTACAAAGACTCAAAATGAGCAGGGACATGGCAACCCCATTTTCTTTCATTCATTTGAAACAAAACCACTTCCAGAGGTTCATATTTAAGCGTCACTTATAGGACAACCCAGTTCACCCACACAAAACACTTATTAAATGCTGTTAAGTCAACAGATTTATAGATTACCAGTTCGTTATTTATTCCAGTAGGAGAAAAATAACAATCAAGATGCATTTAACAATCAAGATACAGTTATTCAAAGCATAATTGCACACATAGGGTGTGACCTTCACAATAAGAGGCACCTCTAACACAAAGTGGTTTGGGTGTGAGCAGGGAACAGAGTAACTGAAACCAAAACATCCCAATAAATCACACCCTCAGCAGCATGACTCCCCCCCCAGCAAATAAGTATTTTTCCTGTTACAATCACTTATGGGAAAATAAAAAAAGCATTCACTCAAATCATTCCGAGGTTGGAGGATACATATTTAGCCTTTATCGCTCCAAATCATCTCTCCATCCCCTTGCAACCCCAGATACATCAATATAATGCTTTGCGTTCTCCCACAAATCTTGCATGTTACTTTCTCTTCAGTAATATATGATGAAACCTAAAAAACATACTGAGTATATTGCTTCATGACAACTACCTCATATACCCTGAGTAATGTTTTGGTAAACTGCAACATGCACAACACTTCTAAGACAAAACCTCATAATAGAAAAATATCCCTGTTCCATATTATCTCCCCAGTTCCTCTAACTCAGGTGGAATAACAGGAACACTTTCTAGACATCAATTCATAATGTCATGTAACTTTTTTACAGTGGTTTTGAATACAAACACAGAGTGTCAAAAATAGACTAGTAACATTATCCAATGCTTTTACTGAAAAACAAGGCAAAACCTAATTCCAGATAACAGCTACTCAAACGCAAAGTGAAACATTTGAAAATACAATTAGAATACCAAATACTTTGAAGTTTCTCCTGCTTGAACCAGCTCTGCTGGGTATTTTTGCAGTACTAGCAGCAATACAACTTAACTTTAAATGCAGTCAAAGTTGTTTGGGGTTTTTTGACAAATGAAGGAAAGGGGGCTCTGTATTAGCTGGTATAAAACAAAAAAATCAGGTGAAGACAATCTAATACTATCATTTTCTGCAATATGTAGCACAGAGAGACCATAAGTATAATACAAAAATCACCAGTTTAAATGGATGAATACAAAGCAGCAGACTTGTTGAGGTTGGCAGAAACACACGTAGATGTAACGAGAGCCAAAATCTGCCTGTTCAGTTCCTGGGAGCTGGTCAGATATTTATGCTAATATAGAACAACCTTGGGCATCTGAATGTCACAGAGACACAGGATGTATGTGGAGAGTTGAGGTTTTGGATAACCGAGGCAATTTTCAGAGTAATTAACTAATGTCAGGGGACACGACTGTGTTCCAAATAACAGGGAAGGTTAGATAATCGAATGCTGCTGTCTTACCACTTATCTTCCTGCATACTGTAAAGGTTTTTATTGAAAAGCTTTTACTGAAAAGGAGTTCAAGATCAAATGAGCAGAGAGACCATCAATTCCACATGCGAAAAGCACTGCTACAAGGTATTTTGTGCCAAACCACATACTGCTCGTCTGCCAGACAACAGGAAAGTGGTTTGTACCTTGAAAAGTGAATTCCTCCCTCTGAAGAATTTACCATGCCCCTCACCCCTTCAGCAGCAGGAGCTACAGCAGCACCCACCAAAACTCCCTGAGTCCCAGAGCAAAGTCCAAAGGTAGGAGCCTACAACCTTACTCGTCATCTCCAAAACCAAGCCTCCCTGCATCACCTCAAGTGCTGAACTTGAGTGAGTCTCAGCCTCACATTGCCCTTCAGAAACACCCTGTAGCATCTGGAATTTGCTGGTCCAAGGCTGTAAATGTTATTTAGAGGAACAAAAGCTTTCCAGGAACAAGCTGGGTGATAAAGCTTTGCCAACAGGCAGGTAGTAAAAAGATATCACAGTATCTGCTCGAACTCTGCACGAATTCAGCCTGGATCACGAATGCTGCTACAACCACAAGTGCTGCATCAAGACCGAAATTCACTCAGTAATCTTTCCAATCCAGTGGTCTGTGTTGAAAGTGTGAGTGCCTCCTGGGTCATGTTCTTACAGTGGAGAAGACATTCCCATCTATGTCTTTACACATGTGAAATGTTTTCTGTAGTTTTCAGTTCACTTACATGACAGAGGGTGAATGTTGCTCTGTTGCAGTCTCCTGCTCTCTCAATTTTTGTTCAGCTACCTCTTGTTCAGTATTTCTGAAACATTTGCAGTAATAGCAGTGTAACAGCACCAATGCTATTATGCCTATTTTAGAAGGCAATAATCCACTTCCCTCCTTGAGATAAACTACTAGGGGGAACAAGAGCTGGGTTATTGGCTTGTAAAACAGTATGATGATAGTATTATTGTCTAAATTAATGTCATTTAACGCTTTATACCATAGTTCCAGAGGTCCCACCTCAAGCATTAATAATGCATTCTTTTTAACGTGCCATATGGGAAAAGACTGACTTCTGACACCCAGGGATTGCATCAGTAAAACATAACTAATTGGTGCAATCTGCAAGAATAAAGCAGGAGACCTTGATTGTTTCTAAGAACAGTTCAGTCACTTCAATCTCCCACCCCATCCTAACCTCCCCCGTGCCCTCCCAAATACAATCTTTTCTGTTCTTTACATTATTCATTTCTGAACAGTATGAGAAGCTAAAAATGTAACTTCTTCATATGCTTTTTTTGGTGCTAGAAAGTAAATGCATTACCTGTTCTGAGCTACCTTGTTCTCATTCATATATTCCATCCCATTTATCAATGTAAGAAACTGAAGCTTTACAATGGAATAGCCAAAAAAAGAAACCAAAACCCAAAACCAAAGACAACAAAACAGGCCCTGCATTGCTAAGACACGGTAAACAAGCCCTTGGCTGATAAATTTGCTTATGACAATATTGGCAGTAATTTGATTCAAATTCCAGCAAAGTCAATTTTCAATTACAGCAGCCAGGGACACAAAATAGCTGCTTTTCTTAGCTGTTAACCCCATAAAAGCTCCTTTTTTGAACCATAACACAAGTCCAAGATATTTCCCTGGTGGTGCAGCTTAAACCAGTGATCAGTATAAGTGAAGCATGATAAATAGCTACTGCACTACACCCCCATCAGCTGAAGTCTGCACAGGTCTAGCTGTAGAAACAGAAAGGTCATTCATTACTCAGCATGAACAAACAGACGGCACATTTGTGATAAATAATAGCTATTACAGAGCTACAAAACACACTGAGGCTTTCTGCTCCATAGCTGTGCATGACTTCCCCTGCATTACTCTTTAAATGTCATTATTTAAAATTGGCTTCCTTGATGAGGACCCCTATACCTTTATGGATTAAACTCATAAACCTAAGTACAAATATATATGTGTGTGTGTGTGTATGTTATATGTATCTACACACATATATTTTTAAAACCATTGTTTTTGTTATGGTAAGCAGGGCACAAAGTCATTTGTCTCACCTACTACAAAAGAAACAGGTTACAAGTGGCATATTTGCCTTTATTTTCGCTTCCCTCATCAGGCATGATGTGGATCTCAGGATTGTAATAGAAACAGTAATTAGTTAAGCTAACCTCTGGCCGGGAACCTCCCAAGATGTCAGCTCTCAGTGGTTGTTTCAATACCATATTGAGCAAGGAACCAACCTCCACACGAGGTTTTCTTTCCCTGTCACCACCACCAGAAGGGCAGGTTATGCCACTACAGTTTTCACTTGCTGGTCCATCTTATTTCAAAGACATCCTCTTTCTTAAGAGTACAAAATGCTTTAATTGAGCTCAAACCTGGTAAGTACAGCAGGTGCAGAATTATTCTGATACTGAGATTGGATGGGTTGTCTTAACTCTCACAATATAAGCAACTGCAAAAGCCTATCACGGTGAGAAACACTGTACTTCCCAAGTGTTCCTAGTAAAATAAGGGTATTGTTCAAGATCTTTTTGTGAAGTAAATCACTGCCACAAGAAGTTAATGTACTAAATTACATTTTCTCCTTGTCAACCTTTGTCTAGCATGAAGTAAGGACATGTGTCTGCAGTCTGTTCTTCCTTGGAGGGTCATGAAGAGGGAAACTAACCACAACACCCTGTAATTATATCAATTTGATTTACAAATCTGCTACCTGCACTGACCCCCTGAGCACCTCATCTTGCTGGGCTTCTGCTACCTGTGCCATAATTCAAGCCTTTTGTGGCAATGTAGGAGTATAGGGTAGACAGACAACCAACATCTTCATATTAAAAATGTGGAAGCGTTTAGGATCCAATTGTTTTCTCTCACCAACAGACCTAGTTGCATGTGTTCGATCTCACAATACCAGCTGTACTTAAAGCAGCATTAAGTATAATCCCTCAATCTCTGCTGGCTTCCACACCCCTGTTTGTTTTCAGACAAGGATGGTTTGCCCTGCTCATGAGGAGCACCTCCAGCCACATGCGTGCGAGGGAAATGAACTGGTCACCGTGTGAATGCAAGGGCATGAATGCTTTGGTGCATGAATCTGATCGCAGGAAGAGAGACCAAGCAGCAACATGCTCCAATACTCAGC
>NW_009944864.1:194913-227342 GCF_000696875.1 Nestor notabilis
CCTTTCCATCCCAGGTCTCTGCTGAATACACAGCAATAGCAATTGACTTTTACAGAGGTGGGGAGGAAGGAGAAAAAGGAAAAAAAGGTGAAAGTTTTGAAATTTCACCAAACTGGCAGCAGATGGAGAGACCAGAGAAGCAAATGATTCCCTGTAAATTCCAATTCTTCATTTACATGGCAAACAGAAAATACAGGTCATAACTCACAGCAACTGGAGTGCAAACTATCAAATTAGCCCAATAGAGTATGTCATTGTGCAGCTTCAGAAACAAACAACAGCCAGCAACGAAGCCTCCTGAAAGTCAGAGATATTCAGCTGAGCATACTACACTGTGCTAGGATGAGTGTGGTGATTACTGGGAGTAATGACATGAATAGCAAAATGATACAGAGCATTTATTTCAACCATGGAAATCAAGGAAGCCTGCAGCAATTTAAATTTTAGGCTTTACGGCTAAAGGCAAAGCAAGCTCTCTATAAAATATTCTTAACACAAAGAAAACTAGAGCTGCTGCTTTGTCAGGTATGGATTTTTCTAGCTCTCAAGGGAAATGGTACAAAAACTTGAAAAGTAATTGTCAGTTACAAAACTTTTTGATAGCTACATATAGCATTTTCTATCTATATACAGCATATGCATTTTAAATACACTGTATGCATATAGCATCTCTGCATATGTTTATGTACATGCACAAAAGTGTACAAAATGCACAAACCTTTATTTAACGAATGTATTCACTTGGTTTTCAAATCTTTGCTAAAAGAGGGGAGCTGATAATCCACACAAAGTCTGATTGATTTCTGGGTCGAAACAATACTGCTCTCGAAAACTTCAGTTCCATTGCCTTTCAGGATACACAGGCAGGGCAACACAACCAGAGGCACATTTACAGGCTCCAAAATACTAATTTCATAGCAACTTTCTATGTACTCAGAGTCTTGGAAAGTTTCCAAGCTTTCATACCTGGTTCACAAATCTGTATTTTCAAGAGCTTGAGCATCTCAGTCATGCTCTGCTTTAAAATAAACTGTTAAACATTAATCCAAATTAAATGTATTCACTTAACTCAGTTTTGAGTTTTTGGCCCCCAAACCAGAGAAATAAATCCTTCCAAGTATGTGCTTTGACTGTAAGTGTATGAGCAGCCCCCTTAGTTCAATGGGATTTACGCTCACCACAAATACGTGTTTACTCACGCTTTTGAGAATGAGTCAATTTACCCACTTCAAAAGCCAGGTCCAGAATGCCCCGATTAGGCACTGGTAATAGCCCAGAACCGAAATCCAGTGTATTACTGTGATCTGAATGGCAGTTACAGCAACATAGTGGAAAAGTTAACAGAAAGACACACAAAAAACCCTGGGCCATCCAAAAACAGGAAACAATTTTCTCCAACAAAGGTGCATGCCATGAAATTTAAGTGGGTTGGGTTTGCTTACTCCAAATCCTTTCATTCAACAATCCAAATCTGGAAGAAAAAGCTTTTTTGTTTGCCATTAGTGGGGGTGGTTTGTTTTAGGAGTAAAATAAATTATGCTGCAAGGAACAGTGCCTGACCACGGGCTGGCATAACACCAGCTTCTAATGGTAGTCTGAATGGCTCACACACTTTCCTTTCAGTCCAAGTCTCTTGATACTCCTTCTGGAGTTTGTTCACAGATTTCTTTTTTTTCCTTAATACAAAAGAACGGGGTGGGGAGCAAAGAGCAGCCTGAGGATTTAAAAAGTTTGCTATCTGAGTCATCTCTACGTGACTTGGTGAGTCTTTCATTTCCATTCCTTTTTAGAAATAGAAACTCCCTTACAGGACGTGGCTACGTCTGGAGTGGAATTTGCTGTTTGATCAACTAGAGATGTAGAATAGGGAGGTCTGACAATGGCAAATTGACTTTCTGCTTGGGATAGTTCCAAGTTCAAATTAGCACTGAAAGACAGCTGAAGGAAGGTGCAGAAGTGTGGTCTACTGGCTAAAGCACAAGCCTGGGAGTCAAGCCTGCAACGCTCAACTCACAGCCCTGCCCATGACTCACTAAACCCAATTCCACTTGCAAATGCTCAGGATGTGGATAAAATCACTGCACTCCCTGAAGAACCTCACCAGCTCCAAGCCTGGATGACTCGCGTTTGATTTAACTTCTCTGTACCTCAGCCTGTGATGTATGCAGTGATTCATTTAATCTGTAATATGATTTGAGATCCCTGAATAAATATGCAATCCTCATGAATATTAATACTTTATTATTAAGTAAGTGCTCCTTGCTTGTAACTGACCTAGTAAGTTCTGAAATATCTGATGCAGACATCAGTGGGGAAATTTTTAAAATTCTATGAAAACCTGTTAGCAAGTTCAAAAGGTATAAAAAACCTGATGCTTCACTCTTTTCAACAGCAAATCTCACTACACTGATGCAACCCCCCTGAAACATCCATTTTCCAATGCTGCACTTTTTTCTTCACACACCCTCAAACCTACTTCTAAAAACCCAAGACACAGAAATGGTTCTGGCCCTCCATACCACCACCAAACATGGTGAACAGCCACATCTGTCAGCAGTCCTTGCTCTGCCCAACACATCACGATGTCCCATAATAAAACAGCAGATGATACGCCCTGATAGTGTCTTTCCTTCCCTTCACTTCACAGGTATTTCCAGAACAGCATAACACATTTGAGCAGCAGCTGGAGGATTGCTGGACACTAACTACACTTCATAAAATAGCATCTGACCTCCTGCACTCCTACCTCTAGAACAGTCTTAATTAGCTGCAGCCTGGAAATGGCTGGAGATTCCTAAAGCAGTCAATTAATGAAGACTGACATGCACCAAACTAACAGTGAGGAGAACAGCGAGTATGGCAGCGAGCTGGGATTAACACACTGCACATATCCAGGACTGCTGTCAAAGCTCCAACACTTGTCCCGAGCTATATGACCTCCATAAGACTAAGCCAACCAAACAAAACAACCCACAATAAAGTTTATTTCCTAAGTTGCTTTTGCGACATTAACAGTTTATGTGTAATGACTCACTGGGTACAATGAAATCACTGATGGCATCCATGTGTTTACGTAACAGTCACTCTCAAAAGCATGCTTATTGCCAGAGGTAACCAAGAACCTTTATCTCAATGTCTCTTCCAAAAGGCAGAAGATTTAAACAGAACCAGTGTGATCAACAGTCATAAAGGCAAAAGCAAATAAATAAATTAAAGCAATAAACCCAAAATATAAATAAAACTCCAGGTCATGTTGACATGAGCTGCTCAAAACTTCCCACAGCGATTATCACAATTCAAAGCATGACAGTGCATAAAAAGAAATGTACAATTTCAAAGTACTGCAACTGCAAAGTGTGTTAGGAACAGATGAGAGAAAAAGGTCTCTGTTATTAATCAGAATGCATATTTAAGAAACAGTGGTTGTTAAGTAACTCCTCTGAATCCTAATCACAGCCAGGAAGGTACCAATTATTCCAACTCTGTTACTATTCATTAATATCATGCTGAAATCTTATTTGCTTTTACTAGCTCAGGGGTGGTGTGGGGTGCAGGAAATCAACTTCAAGGGGGTTGCTTTGTCTTTTATAAACTGCATCTGTACCTGAACCAGCTGAACCCACAGAGATCAGGTAATCAGGATACAAACACGAACCCACGCTTGATTAATTGGAAGGTCAGGTAAACAAAGCTCTGTTATCATTACAAGACGACACACGCTTCCTTATAGACTTGTCATTTTTATGCATCTCTCATCCTGACAACAAATAAAACCTCTACTGAAATGAAAGAAATATTATAATACCGTTCCCTACATATTACTTTATGAAAGGCTTTCCCCTTACAAGATTGACCTAATGCTTAATTAAGGCTACACAGAGCACCAGAGAAAGATCTAAAGCTCCAAGCCAGTGATAACTAGAAACTGTTATGTCTGATTTTCAGTATAAGCATTCTCTTACTGGCACAAGAAAAACAAACAAACATGAGCTGCAATAATGGTCAAGGTGTGTTAACACACTTTGGGGAAGGCTTTTTGGGTTTAATTTTAAGCCTGTGCCATTTTGGAAGGTAGCCAAAGTAGAATTCTGCCTCCCTTGACTGACAAAGCCTGCTATATATTTAATTAAACCTGGGACTGTACGCCACATTTTTCAGTAAGAATAAGGAATTAAAAATTAATTTTCTAGAGGAAGAACCCTTTCTCCTTACAGACAAACAGTTTAATTTATTAAAAAATGATATATATATATATATATATAGCATGATTAGCTGCGATTGTGTGTATGACATTTCCAGAATAAAACTAATCAGTGTTACCATGTGCTCCATCACACTGCTCTATTTGCATTTTTTCCTGGAAGGCTTCCAAAAGAAAGAGGAAAATCTGCTTAGGAAGAGGCAAAATGCCCTGAACATACCGTGATGGGGACAACTAGCAGAGTGCCACGTACCTGCAGCCTGCTGGGCTGACCTCTCCTTCCACACCACAGATTATGCCCCTCTTTTTATGAGTGTATCAATCACTGGATATAGGCAGAGGACCTTGACCTGCAGAGCACATGCAACGACAGCAGGTCCACCCAGGCCCCTCACAGCTACAGAGGGAGCAGTAGAACAGACTACTAGCTCACAAAAGAGTGACCCTCTCCCTCCTGGGGATGCATCCATAGAGGAGTCCACCAAGAGTATTGCACAGGGGAGCTTCCCAATGAGATGTGGTCTGAGGGCCACCATATGCCTAAAAGCATGACAAACAGCCACTACAGCCATGAGCTGACCGCCTTAGAAGACACGAGTACTTTAGTTATTCCTCTTCATACTTGTGACAGTCAAATAAAACTGACATAAGGTATCTTGTACCACACTTTGGAAATGCAGTTGGCATATATGTGCCAGCTTCTGGGATCTTGTGGTTATGGGAAGATCTTACCAACTTCCACTGAGAATATGGGGTGGGGGAAATAAAAGTCAATCCTTCCAGGTTTCACAGAAAACCTAAAGAAATACCACCCAAAAAGAATTAGAGAAAAATTCAAAAGAAAAATCAAAGGATTTTTTTTTTCTCCTTTCCTCTCAATAGTGTGATTTTTAATACCAGTCTCCTGATAGATTGGGCTTTTTCAAGGATTAGAGCTGAGAGAACTGCATGAATCTGAGTACTTTCAGCCTCACTAGAGAAATAGGCAAGATAATAGAAGGAGGAGAGAAAGTTTACAGGCATGTTTCACCTTTATTATTGGATTATCAGGTCTGCAAAGATCCCTGTGCTTCCACGAGTACCTAAGGGAATAGACAAGTTGAGGAGAATCCTTTGCTACCTAAAATACTCATCTGCAGGCTCATCACAGAGGGCCTGGGACAAAGTCTGGTGCTTCAGCCATGTCCAGGTACAGAACATTTGCCCATACAAGCAGTCAGCAAGTTACAAACATGCTCAAGAGGATTGACTGTCAGATCCAAAGGGTGTGAAACACACCTGACATCAGCTTTAAGTATGAAGTCCCATAAGGCCTCTTCTGGGGGATCTTTTGAGCATTATTTGCTGAATTTTGAACCAAAGTACATTTCTGGGAAGCTTTAGAGGCTGCATCATGTGCAACTTGTACCTGCAAAACTGTTCTCACTGAACAGCGACTACATTTCTGCATAACATAGATAGCAGGGTTCAAAATCAAGCTCAAAGTGAACCTTTGTGATTTAAACATGAAGTGCCATTCTCCTTTGTTAAAAGCAGCAGAATAAAGTAACATTTATTTCCCCATCCCTGTCATGAACTTTGTGACTGCAGCTCATCACTGTAGGACCTGGGAACTTTTACACAGAACAAAACTGCTGCAGACAAGTAGACAGAAGACTTTGAAAACATTTCTCCCTTTTCAAGTTTCAGCTCTATCTAAAATAGAATCTTCTTGGCTAGGGAAGAAGGAAAGGTCTGATGCAACTGCTTTTCTGGTAATGGAGGAAATATTTGAACAGAGAGCTCTGCAGAAGATACTGAGCATGGCTGGACTGCAGGTTTATCCAACCTCTTTTAAGTTTATAAATATCAAGTATACCTATTCAGCTGCTATAACCAAGATGCTCATCTGACAACTGCAGGGAACTAAACGCATCAAGGTCTAGACTAGTTAAATAGAAACAACAGTTTATCTGAGAAACTTAGAACTTGGTAACTGAAGAGAGAAAGCAACCTTTATCCACCCCTTTACTGAGGTGGGTAGATCAGAGGCAGGGAGACCACACGCTGTCTTATAATACATGAACCATGATTCAAAACCACAAAAGGTACAAGAGTTGAATTCTTCCTACTCTTAGGATCCTGATGAACTTCAGAGGAGTTTGCTGATCAACTACATTTACACTCAAAACTCACAGTGATATAATCCTCCATTTGTTCTCAGGTATTTCTTCAGGGGTTTTCCCCTTAATGGATTGTCAATTTCTTTTATTTCCAGATATTGTGCTAAATTATTATTTTAATTCCTGGAGAAATCTGAGACATGTTAATTTTGATCTTCAATGTAAAGCAAAGACAGCGTTTGTACTACTTTATACATGATACAAACACATATGAATGAAGTTAAAAACAGGTAACCAAGATTAAAATCTAATCCACTCAAAGGGGGCAAAGAACCTCAGTTCTGCTCCCTAACACATACCTACTAATACCAACTGATCCATCCCCGATCACCAAGATTCCATGATGAGCCTAGCTGTGCTGATCCCACCAAACTCCACAGCAACACACCACTTAGCCACCACTCACCAGTGAATCCTAATCATGGCCAATATTCACCCTGGCAAGGCTGATTACCTGATTCCCTAACAGGCACCTTTAATGGGAAAGAGGTTACTAGCATGGTGCTGAAGATCTGACCATCACCCATGAGTTACACAGGGCTAAGAGATCCTACCAGCTTAGAGAGGTACCTGAAATCCAGACTGTGACAGCAGAGCCCTTTGGCATTCAGAACAGTCTCAAAGCAGAAGGCAACTGTACTCACACAATTCACAAGTCAACTGTTGTGTCAGATATTTCCTCAAATCTAATAATGTGGACTTGCACATCCTGCTTCCTCAGATGGAAGGAGGCTGGAACCTCCTCGGAGGAACCAGCTGCATTTTCCGAATGATCTGACAGTCCACCTTAATACTCAATCCAATATAAATAACATAACAAAATTCCCAATATACTCTCTGCAGTGACTAAACTCATCTACTGAAGCCTGCGATGATTTACAAGCTACAGGACATACCAAATGTGGAAAGGCTGCTAACAGACCAGTTTTGGCAAATGCTTTTCCCCTGAAGAGTAGGATTTTGAGATCCCAGTTTCCATCCCTTCTCTATGCTGGCAGCTGTCATGCTTGAGCACTGCCTCCAAAAGATGCAGGCTCCTGTTTAGATACATAATACATCGAAGTCTAATAAACAACAAGGAGAAATACTAGCTTGTTTCATTACCAAATTAATATGTGCCTTTGTGAAGCTTAACACACATCCTATCATCTCCAAGGTATTTCTGGCAAGCTCAAAACAGTCGGAGCATCCAGTGGTCAGGACATACAGAACAGAATTAGCCCCAACACTCAGACTCCCCTACTACCACTGAAGTTAATGTCAGGGCAGTAACAGAAACAGATTTCATGTGTCTCCTCTTTCAAGCACATATGCACATGCATAATGCAGTCAACTCAGACTAGCAAAGTTGTACAAACACTTGAGAAATGCCAGGATCAAGCTCCTAATTAGCAACCTGACAAGATCAGATTTTATGTCCTAGTTTTCAACCTTCCCACCCTCCATTGCACTTCTCTTCTATAAGCTTCAGTATTTTAAAGATTAAAAGTATCTCTCCTTTCACTCAACAGCCCAACACTCTGATGACCTGTTCCAAGCAATGAGATTCTTCAGACAGCTAAAACTGCCTTTTTAAGAGGTTGGCAGGTTTGGATTTCTGCAATCAGACAATTAGGTTTCTAACCAGGAGTTCTTTGCACAAAGGAAGGCAGCCAGCGGGTCATTTAATTATTTATCTGCCAGAGGTCTTTTAAGGTGACTCTTGGAATATCGAAGCGTCTCCCTTTGAGAAAGTATTGATTAAGACAAAGTCATTAACAAGTGAACATGTAACTGCAGGAAGAATCTTGGCAGGTATGTAACACACACTCAGGCACTAAAGAGAGTTCTAAAGAGTGTTTTAAAACATGTAAACAAATCTATGTCTCTCAGTAGATGTTTTAAAAAATAGTAAGATTTTTATCCTTTCTTCTGGCACCTAAAAATTGTGACATAAAACTCCTTAAAGCTAGGTCCCTGCACATGCACTAATTGCCAAGTATTATACATTATATCATTAATCACCCTGAATGTTCTGAAATTCTCTGATGTGTACATGACTAGGTAATTATTTCTTTTTCTGGAATTTACTGAGAGCACTTCCCTTTCTGTTTCCTTACAGGTATCAATGAACTAAATCAAGGGTATCTTCAAAGATAGGTCCGAGATACAAGCTAAGATACTGTTTTTCAGATTGAAAGACATGGTTTCTCTGAAGCAGAAAGATTTCTTTAATGTGTGGCACCACTTAAGCCCAAAGCTAAGAGATAAACCAAGGAAAAATAGTATTTTCCAAAACTGTAAAAACCTCAGGCTTACATCCAGGAGGGTATTTAAACACCTAATTCTTATTTACACATTAGTTGCTGAAATACACAAAGGATTTAGATTTCAGGGACCAGCTGGGAAAGAGCTACCAGCAGCCTGCAATGAACACAACACTATTATGAACATTCAAGAGAATGTTGCATTAAGTTTTGCACAACTGTGCATTAGAGAGGACTGCTTTTTATAGATCCTGATTCATTAATATATCCTCACTTCTTACACTATTGAGTAAATGGTGTAACAGAGCTCACTGGTGTCAACATAGCCTTGAGTACTGGTCATGAAAAACCAAGAGGAAATGCAGGATTTCTAAAAAGCATTGTGGAAACTTGACAAAAAAGCCAGTTGGAGACAGAAGGGGAGGTCATGGAAAGGAGATGCATCCTTTCATCCCAGACTTCCATCTGTGTGTGAAAAGTGTATCAAGAGGTGCTCAAAGACACAAGCATTTGGGAAAAATAGTGTCCCTGCTTCCTGCAGGGACTTTGGAGGATATTGCAACAGGGGAAACTCAAAAGTTTACTGCGGCAAAACAAATATCTTTATGATGTTGGCTCTTTCCATCCCTCAAACTTGGGTTTTTGCTCCTTTTATGCCAAGTTGGCCTCGCCTGGCAGATGACTTCCATCAGAAGAAACCTGCCAGACTCCCCTCCCAGCAGCACCTGTAGAGGAAGGACTCAATTCTGTGCTATGACCGTTAAGTCATTGCAGGTCAGATCAGAAAGAGAGGCCTGTTTGAAACATAAATCTCTTCTGCTGTTCCTTCATTTTGTGTTGCAATTTCCTGGTAATCAGTGCTCTTCCCTCCTTTGTTTTAAGCCTTTCCTATTGGAAATGGGGACAGGTAGTGGGTGTGCTACACATAGGAACCATGCAGGGTATCCACCCATTAGTGAAGAGGCTTTTCATCAAGAACAAATCGTAATTACTGTCATGTTTTGAAAGATCCTCCCTTTCCACCCTAACAGCTTCCTTTGCAGACAATGGACACACACAAAAAAAGAAGATACATCTCTCAAATTCACTGAAAATTGCCAGATTCTTAACTGCCCATGCAGATGCTCCAGGATAGGATGCTTGTACCTCAAATCTCTTTATGATTTTGCTCATGTCATCAGTCAACATTACTAGCACATCCTGAAGCCATCTATTCTAGGAAGATGTATTACTGTCTCTTGACACACAGAGGCAGCATATATAAAGGAGACTAAAAGCCACCACTGCTGGGCTCCACCAGTAGTTTTCTTGCTGCCTCTTTAGTGGCAGCATTTTTTCTCCTTCTTAGTAGCTGGTGCAGGGCTGTGTTTGTGACTTTCAGCCTGGGAACAACGCTGATAACACCGATGCTTTTAATTGTTGCTCAGTAATGTTTACTCTGACCAAGGACTTTCTCAGTCTCATGCTCTGCCAGGGAGGAGGGGAAGCCGGGAGGAAGCAGAGACAGGACACCTGACCCAAACTGGCCAAAGGGCTATTCCACACCACAGCACGTCATGCCCAGTATTGAAACTGGGGGGAGTTACCTGGAAGGCCCAGATCGCTGCTCGGGTCGGGCTGGGTATCGGTTGGTGGGTGGTGAGCAGTTGTATCCTCTCCCCTTGTTATTTCCCTTATCATTATCATTATTGGTGGTAGCAGTAGTGGTTTGTATTATACCTTAGTTACTGAACTGCTCTTATCTCAACCCATGTGAGTTACATTCCTCCAATTCTTATCCCCATCCCTCCGGGAGAGAGGGAAGGAAGAAGTGGGGGAGTGAGCGAGCGGCTGCGTGGTTCCGAGCTACTGGCTGGGCTTAAACCATGACATTGATGTTCTGAGAAATTGGCTGGCCAAGTACTGCTGGTTCTCCTTGTTCCCACACATGTACATGGGATCTATTGCCAAGGCAAAGGCAAAAAGGCACCAGATATTCTCCTAATTATACTCCACATAAACATCTACTATTGCTGTAGAGCGTCATGAAACGGCAAATGGCTAACGCCTGGAATATGAGACTTGTGAACTAATATAGTCAGCCACTGGGGAAAAGATCACAATTCTTCCTCTAAAATATTCCAAGCTTCAATTTAATTGTAAAGGGAAAAAAGGGTACATTTCTGACATGCCTAATGGGAAGCTATCATTCTTAATTGAGTTCTGTTTGCTCTATCCTTTGAAAACCACAGGGTTTACAGAAAGAAAACAAGTGTTTTGTGACCATAAATGCCTTCCAAAAGCTGAACTGGGAAATAAAGCAAGGATTCGAGTAGGATTCTGCTGAGCTGATGTTACACAAGGGCTCATCTGTGCTGATGTGCATCAGCAGTGCTCTATTGATTACACTGATTTTACCCAGCTAAAGGTTTGACCCACAGCCTCTAAGGAGGGGCTAGAGCTAAACAACCTCTAACTAAAGCCAAACAATAACTACTGAAGCAATAACTATCTTTAAGGAAATAAGGGGGATCAAAACCAATGATCATGCAATAACAGCAGCAGAGGAATAAACAACGCACATGCCTAACCCAGACAGATAGACCCGAACCAGGAAAAGCTCAAAGTGAGGAAAAAATACAATAAACTGAGAAAATATCAGAAACCTCTCAGGGACTAGGGGTGTGGGGGGTGTGAAGAGAAGCAAATGGCTAACACTGATTCTGAACCAACACAATTTCATCTAATACTGAAGTACAACATACATCTTCATTATGTCTCCCAGTCAAAGCAGGAAATCAAGACTAAGGACCACAGTCTTCAAAATCCCTTTTGATACATATTTTAAATCCCCAAATTACTTTCCATCTATTGGACTTCCTGCCAGTATGGGCATCAGCCCCCACAGTTTACAGACGTGTCCATATCCTTTTAGGGCTTTAGACTGAAGTAGAACCACTGCCTGTGTTTACTGCTGTGCCAAAACACAGCTTATTCCTTCCAGGGTTCACCCAGTCCATGCCAGTGCTCAGGATTCGTCCAAGCCAGGTTCAAGACTCCCCATACTCATCTTTGTAACAACACCTTTTAGTTTAATTGTTACGTCACTACTAGCACCTTAATCGTGGCCTGCGGAGCTGCAGAATAAGCAGCAATTTGGAGAGTTTTTCCTTACACATACATAGCCCAGTTGACATACACCAAAAGCATAGACATGACAGGAATGCAGCTTTACACTTACATGTGAAATGACTGTCCTTGCTTTTGCTAACACATAAATGCTACAAGCCACGCTATTATAATGCAAAAAAAAAACCAAAAAAAACAACCAACCAAAAACCCCAAAACCTCAAATAACCCCCAAAACGCTCTTTATGCTCTTTTTGCATTTAATCTCTCTCCATAATACAGTAGAATTCCTTAAAACACTTCTGTACACAAAAATATTTTCTATTAAGACAGTGCCACATACCTTTGTTCTAAACCGAATAACTGATTATATTCAAGTTCTGTTGTATCTCTTCAGAGAAAAAGGCCTATCAGTAAAAATCAGCCTGTATTATGTGCTCCGTCAGCATGAAATGACATGGCCTGACACATTTGCTGACCATACAAGTATATCTTCAAAAATATTGAGATGAAATAGATGATCAAAGTAGCTTAATGTTCAAACATAAGTTATTCCCTGCTGGTTTCTTCTCATTTGGCTTTGGTCAAATTTTGCTGTCACTGGGTTCAAGCACAGCACTCTTTAACAGGCTGCATGGACAAAGGAGATGTCCTAGTGGGTCAGTGATGCCCAGCCAGCCTACTGTTGTCTCTCCAGCAGTGTTAACTGAAGAAGCTGTTTAGGAAGTTCATGAAAGTGTGTTGGATCAGGAGTGTTAAGAGATGCATCTCTGACAATTCCCATTAGCTCCCATTCATAGGTCAGGGTTTTTAGTTAGTGCTATACCTTTCTTGAGGTGCAGATACCAGAACTGCACAGATCACTGAAGGTAGAGGCACACCAAGATTTTATGGAGCAGCAATATAGAGTAAAGATACAGATACATCTTTCAGAGACCTCCTAGGCTGGCCATGCTTCACTGCCAGGAAATGATGATTACGTATATAGTATTACTGTGCTACAATAACGTCTATCAACTCATGGCTCTGCTGCCATCTGATGAAGATTACTGACACAAAGAACAGCAACCACTTTAAGTCCATTGTATCAATCATCTGCATCTGAAGGGGTCTCTGAGAACAGTCTTTAACAGTCCTGCAGGATAGCAGTGCTGTATATTCTGCCCATGAGCCAGATATTGAGGCATTACCATTAAGGATCATAGCTCTAAAGGCTCTGTTCCGGTCCATGGTCTCAGCAATCTGGCATTAGAGAGTTCCCAGACAGGCCTTAATATGAGCCTTTAATGAGCAAGTCACAGGTTGTTGTGTCATATCCTACTTGGGGACACTTTAGTTCACGGATGACTTAAGTGAAAGGCAGTAAAAGCAACTCTTCAGAACTTCCATCAACCAGCCCTCCATGCACAAATGCCAGCTCCTTTAACCCTTCCAGAAAACTTCAGAATCCTCCCTGTTCTTGCTACCCTTTTTATGCTGGTAGAAATGAACCCATACTACAAATGAAGCATCCCTCCCCCCTCCCCATCCTCCTCTAGCCACCAATAGATGACAAGAATGTAAAAATACCATTAATAACTAGTTTGCTCACTGTAATTAACACCTTCGCAGTCTTCCTACCAGAGAGAAATTGGCACACTTAAATATGCCTCAGCAAGGTGTTATTTACTTAAGGGAAAAGAAAACATTAAAGCTTTATGTGAAAGAAAATTATCTGTTATCTCTCATGGCTCTCAAATACATTTACAGCAGTGACTTTTCAGCCCATGTTTTAAGAAAAGGCAAAAAAACCCAACAAAAACACCTTTTTAAAGAATCTATTAGGAACTTGAAGTATTATCTACAACTTTGTTACACTCTCCCTATTGAAACTGTCAACAAATTCACAAGATAGTTTTTTGGGGTTCTTTTCTTCTCCTGTGTTGATGAGAGACAAAAAGCATCAGCCGTACTGGGTGTTTCTCATGTCTCATACAGAATATCAGCCTTGCAGGAGCCCCACCACCTACAGAAAGCCTGATTACAGGGCTGGTACACTCAGCCCCCCCATAAGGATGAGAATAGAGTCTGGGATGTGAAGATAGCGGCAATGGGTTGGACCACTATCCACTATGGGGATCCTCACTGCACCACCAGAGGCATTGGGTGAGCACCACCAGGCTGGTCACACCAAATGCCTGGCTCCTAACTGCACATCAGTTTTCTTTTTGTTTAGAGATGAAGTGAGAATGAAGAAGTCAAAAAGACACTATTGACCTCCACCCAACCTCAGACAAGTTAGGTGGAGACTGGACCTTGAATTCTCATTCCCCACAGTAAGTGGGAGAAGGAACCTCCTTATTCTAAGGGTTTCTAACTTTCAGTACCCTTTTCCCTGCTGGGCTGGACTTAGCATCTCCTACTGCCAAAGGACATTTGCCACCTATTGAAACTCATCTTTCCTCTGTGCCATGGGTATAATGAACCTCATATGTTTAGTTATTTAGACAACTTGCCTAAGCCCAGAATGGACATCTGTTAACCATTTAAGACCAAACAAATAAACAGGAAGATGACAACCCCTTATATCTGAGCCTCCACCAAGGCAAACAAAACACCAAGCCACCCAAAATCACATACACAGCTTTCTCACGGCTTGGAGCAAAAGCACATACATCATGGACAAGCTAAACTGCCAAACCAGGGAGCCTGGGGCAAGGATTCTCATTTCTTCCCTCTCTACTGGTCACCAGAATCCGAAAAGGACTTTTTAACACACCTCTCATTCTTGTTTTCATTTAATTCCTGCCTTTGCTGTACAAGAAAATACCTTTCAAGAGAGAGAGATCTGTTTATATAAATCCAGAAGATAAACCCCCAGAGATTATTATAATTTCAAATGTTGTTTTTAAAGTAGCTGACTGCATCCTTTTTGAAAAGAAAACACCATCTTCCTCTAGTTGTACACAAAATATAGGACATTCAGGCAATTTTTTCAACATATTCACCCAAATAATGTAATTCCATACTAGTCTCAGTAATGGTATGAAAGCATAAAATGTCTCCCCCTCTCCCCCTTACTGCTGCACAATTAGAAGTGACAGGCATTTGATCATTATCGCAACCACCTGTCAAATATCACAATGAGTTTTCCCCCATTTCATGAGTTAAAAGGGCTTCTAAACTACAAAACTGTGCAAAACAGAGTGCATTAAAAATAAAAAAATCAATATCTATTTAGGCATCCTCTTAAGGAAGCTTACTTTTGATTAATCTTCTTGACTCTTGAGAAATCTGGTAACAGTGACAGAGGAAAAACACTTGTATTTATAATTTGGTTTGAAGATCTTTTTCAGCTCTCATTTTGCATATAAGTGCTTTGCCTCCTTTGCAGAAGATCCTCTGTCATATGTTCCTATAAAAGGTGCTCTTTTGAAAGCCATAAAAAATAAATCATCTCCTATTCAGGCAGTGGATTAGCTCTTACAGACTACCTTTTGTTGTCAAGAGAGCAGAGAGGTGGCATGTTTTTAGCCTGGCAATGACCACATTAATGTGGCTTGCAATATATCTATGGGAATGGTACAAAGAGACATGGGATTTGAAGAGAGCCTCAAGACTTCCCGAGTTCACTGCCAAATTCCCAAAGATTTAAAAAACAACAACAAAAACCCATTACAAAACACCGATAAAAAACTCCTCACCATCAGTTCAATTTTGCCCTGCATACTCAGGAGCATACCAAGAGAAAGACACCAAACCCTGATGCCACCACATCTGACTCAGCAAACCTCTGAGTTGAGCTCCTCTCTCAAGACATTTTAAGTCTACAATTCAGGCCTTTGCTTGTGATACAGAGTAAAGGACCAAGTGCTCTTTTTGGAGCATGACGGTATAAATGCATACAGAAGGTTCATGTAGCCAGCTATAGGTTGAGTGTTTATTTTTAGTTCATGTGCTAAGTCTCTCTTGTAAGCAATTCACTGGAGTTTACATATAAATGCTAATTTTGGTATGGTTTTCCACAAGGAAATGTTTGCAAATACAATTACACTCCCTCCTCATTCTTCATCTGGCAATCCTGGCATTCAAACAGACCGTTGTAGTGTAGTTTCATCTCATGCCTCTTTAGGGCAAGGCATGTTCCTTTCTTAAAACCAATGGAGCAGATTACCTTCATTTAACTGATGGATAATTCACAAAACTTACCACACCTTTTCTTTCAGGATGACAAAGGACAATTAAAATTTTGAACACTGTAACCTGAAAATTTCCCTAGCCAGGCAACGTAGCTCAGAGAAGACGGGGGGAGATAGCAGCCAATGAACCAGCGTCCAGAAACCCTTGTCAGCACAAACCAGACCTCTGACTTGTAAAACATCCATGCATGAGTTTTTGCTTTTCAGACCCAGAATAAATTGAATGCCAATCAGTATCAGGCTAGTATCTGGTGGTAGTGTGTCCACATCTCATGTATCGTGTTTGATTTGGTCCATCCGTATTGGAGAGGCAACAATAATTCTCAGCCCTTAGGACACATTTCTGATTTGAGAACTAAGCCCACTAGAAGTAAATCAAGTATTTCCCCCACTCTGAGTTCAGTGCTTTTTATAAACATGAGACATTAAGCTGGTGCACAGAACCAGCTGAAGGATGGTCCAGGCAATTTTCCTGTGACAGGTATTGACACTGGTTAATGGTTAAACAATACAGTTTGCTTTAGTCAGAAGTGAATAATGGTTCATGGCCTATGAATCCTCTCAGGTGCCTCACTCCTGAATTTTCCTATGCATTGACTGTATAACACCCTGTCTCTTTCTCCCTTAGATATTTGTCAGTGCACAAATGCATTTCTACCCTATATAATCAGGGCAGACAGGGACAACATATTGATAAACAGCACTATTTTAGACCAAGGTATGAATATTACATTAGCTGAGTTATCACTATAGGGTTCTGACCTTCAACTATCCAATTTTAAATTCATTCATTTTCAAACCACTAAACCCTTCTCTATCACATCGCAGAAGTCAATACTATGATGGTAAGTTTTCCTGACTATGTTCGAGTCAAAACAAACTATGATGTATTAGTAGGGTTTCTAAAAATATGTTTGCACTATTAAACATGTGGAAGGACTCCATAGCCTATGGTCACAGTCTGATCCTGAGTAGTCAAGCAGAGTGAGTGATCAATTCCTGTTCTTCTTACCCCACACCTGACTGGATCAAAAAGCTGTTCTACCAAAGACAAATCTGGGCATCATTACTATTCCCTACTCCTCACTGGAAAATCTCTCATGTGCAGATATGCCCTATTCTCAGGAGTAAGTCCCAAGCAAAAGAACAAACTAGATTAAGAAGAGGGCAGAAGGGAAAGGTTAAATTGAACTTTCTCCCAACACATTACTGGCAAACAGAGGGAGGATCAGGGAGCTAAGAAAAGCCACCACCTTAGTTTGCAACCCGCAAATCTCCTAGCAAGTTCCCAACCTGGTTAACATGTCCCACTGCACTCATTTTTCCCATAGGATAAATTAAAAGGCAGAGAAATTATTTCTTACAGAAACTGATAGACTCTTCTAGCATTTAGCTAGAAGAGTCAGTCTATTTTATCCTTCTGAACTACAATGCATGAACTTAAAATGAAAAGCCAAACCAACGTAAGGGCTCCCTCGGAACAACACCAACTGCTTGCAAACAAGCAGCAAGGAAGCATTCAACGCAATCATCAGCAGTGCAAGAGTTAAAGAGGAAAGAAGCAGCAGCATCACCACTTAATACAGGGGGTTCTGCCAATATAGCACTTAAATACAGCTACACATCCTTTGGTTTCTCAAGCTTTCCTACCTGTGCAAGCCACAGAAGCTAACTGTTTAATAGCAGCAGGCTGTCATGACAGTATGCAGACATCCCTAAAAGGCTATGCAAGAGATCTGCATGAACATTTAGATGCCAATTAGAGAGATTTTTTTTGCCAGGTTTTTAAATGTGCTTAAAGCAGCCAGCACCTACATCCATCAGGAGTTTAAACAGGGAAAGCCTAGTAAAAAAAGAAAATTATATGCAAAATGCAACGGCTTGTATAGGAAGGTGTAGCATAGAATACTGACAAGCACGGGAACAGCGTTGACAGAATCACACAAAATATTTGCTTCTAATTCAGCTTCATAATCAAAAGGTCTCAAAGATGCAAGTTACAGGGAACAAGCCACAACTGCTTTCAGCAGCATTCTACTAAGGGCTCTGGCTCTGATGACTAATTCCCTCCATTCAACAAACAGTGCCTGAAAAGGCAGAAATATATCCACATGGGAACAGAAGCCATTATTTTATCAAATCGATTGCTGCTGAAACCTTTGAGCTCTAAACAAGTCTTCACTAAAGTCCTATTGGCATCCAGGTTAACAATTATCTTTTTAGAAGTTCTGAAGACATACTGAAAGCAATAGCACCCCTGGTTAACAGAGAGCTAATTGGTGCAAGAAAGATAGGCAGCAGGATTCTGAGATGTTACTATTAAAAACAAATCAGTCAACGAGTCTAACTTTGTTCTGAATAACGCCAACAGAAAAGAGATTTTCAGGATTGCATTGTAAGGAAGGTACCACATACAACAGCAATGGGAAACTTTATGAAATCCTAGAAAGCCCAGTAAAAAAGGGAACCAAAAACAATGGAAATGTCAGTCTATTTTAATTATGGAAATAGGTGAACATGAACTCAAGAGAGGAATTTCTTTCCCTTTAAGAATTCAGGCTCTAGGCACAACATAGCTCTAGTTGTCAGGTTGAGGTGGGTGGCCATTTTAATCAACCTGTTTAGCATATATTTTGCATGTCTGTATTAGAAATACAAATTCTTCCTAACTGCTTTCTGAAAAGCTCTTTTAATTGAGACACTGTCTCCTCCGCAATGTCTTCTCTCAAAAGTCAATGCCCTAGAGTTATTGCCTTTCCATAAGCACAGGAACTTCATCTCAACCCAGAAAACAACAGCAATTCTGGAACTTCAGTGTATGACAACACAAATTTCTTGCTCAGCTGAATATTTATCAGCTCTTAAAACTACAGCGCTGTCTTCCTCAATCCACTCCTCTCTTTTTCCAGCATTTTCCTTAAACAACACAGCTTCTTCCAATTTTTATAACCTTTTTCTAAGGGGCTTTAATTTATGCCAAGAAAAACAGTCTGTTAAATGGCATCATTAGACTCAGTGAAGTTTTTGGTCTCCTGCATACTAAATGATCCTTACAGTATGGCAGAAATTGGTATAAACAGCTGCTTTATTTTGTGCTTTGATAACTGAGGAAAAACAGCCCTCAAAGAAGAAGTCATCCTTTGCTTGGGGGAAAGTAAATGGGTAAGTAAGAAGTGCATAAATAAAATTAGCAGATCGGGCACTGATTTCTCCACCAACATGTGTGTGGTCTGGAGGTGGATATCCCAGCAGATGTTTTCACAAGCAGAGCTCTACCTTTTCTCATGGATCAATGTAAGATAAGACTCTTCACCTGCTTTAGTTCATTGCCCACAAATACTCTATAGATCCAGAAAGAGGCAGCAGAATGAGGAAACACAGATTCAGATTTCCATTAGTTTCTGTATTCAGATGTAGGATGTGTTGACAGCAAGTCCAAAACTTCTATACAGCCACAAAGTCACAGAAAATGGGACAACAGCCAGGTATCAGACACGTAGCAAACTGCCTTGTGATGATGTCTATTTGCAGTCTGATGACAGAGGTTCATAAAGATCTGCAAGAACTTTTCAAGGTTTAAATAAAAATAACTGGGGAATCATTTGCATGTGTCACTGTATTATACATTCAGTGCCAGTGAGCAAACTGGGAAAGCGAAGAAGTGAAAACTGGGAGCACAGAAGAAGGAACAATATGAAGGCAAACCATTACTTTCTGAGGAGACTACAGGTGACAGGCAGGGAAGAAAAAGTAGTATTCTCTTGCTACCTCTTCTGAGCACAGGGGCACACAAGAAATCAGGGGATAGCCACAAACTTACTTGGCAAAATTCTGCTACCAAGGAAGAATATTTTCCATAAGCATCTAACCCTTTTTTTTTTTTTCCCATGCTTTGGGTCTGATCCAAAAGCCTGACACAGCCACTAGCAATGGTTATTGGATTAAATTCTTAGACAGCACAGAAAACAGCAGGCTAAAGAATCTTAGCAGGCTTTCCAAGAGTATTCAATTCATCTCTGGCTTGGGAAAAGCTTGTGAAGTGTCAGACTGAAGGAGAACTTTGCCAGGAAAAGCAAAAGCAGCTGGCTGGAACAGGATTGCCCAGAGAGGTATCAAACAGGTGCTATAACTTAAAAACAAGACAAATAAAACAATAAACCAAAACTACTTCATGCCTTGTAATTAAGTTTCTTCATCATACAAAGCAACAACTCAGAGGAACTTCTGAAAGGCATAAATGTCAATTCAGCACCCCACTCAGGCTGACCTTTACAAAAGAGTTTCTCATTTTCACAACCATTTTCTACAGGAATAGGGAACTCCTTTGAAAATTTCCTCCTGGAGATTGCTGGAGAAGCACATGTTCTGGGAAAAGAATAAGATGGCCTAATAACCCTGGTAGTCATGAGTTTCCAAATCAGCGAAGTCTGCTAGCAATTTGGGCAGGGGACAAGCAAGCCTGCTCCTTCTTGTTAACCTCTTCAGCTACCCCAGTCTCCAGCCTGCCTGGGCATCTTGGCCCAGCCCAAGAGTTATACCCCAGTTATACCCCAAGAAGAATTTGCTCCAGCGAGTCACATTTCTCCCCAGTTGCTAGTAAAGGATGAAACAATGACAGCTTTCAGAATTCCCATGGCAACAGCTTCTTCTCCCTGCAAACTCCGACTCCACTGGCAGCCCTAACACTACACAGAGCAGAAGCATAAAGAGGTGATTCCAATTCCAGGTAACATCACTTTTATTTAAGCAAAAACTCACAAGCACAAATCACTGACCACAGCTGGAGATGTAACCTTGAACTAAAGAACCTAATCACTGCTCCACTATGGATCCTCCTGTATTCCTGCCTTTCCAATATTGGGCTTATCTAAATCACAGGAAATTGGGTTTTTAAGGTCAGTAGGAGACCTTTAAAAGCTCTCCAAAGAGAACCGAGGTCGTGACTACTTGTGGTCATTGATATTATGACAATTTCTAAAGCACAGAGATATTAATCCCAGGAGCCTGACAATTTCAGTTTTAATAATGACACTCTGTCCACCTAAAACTTTTAATGTAGTTTAATTCATGCACTGATCTGTTTTGTGCTGCTTGTCTTGTTTCTTAAGTGTTGTTAAGCAGTTGCTTCATTTCACCATGGAGCTGGCCGACCAAATTTCAGCTGTGCTTTGAGTGAACTCTATATATTGTCACATCACTACTCTCAGAAGATCCCGGGTAGTTGGAAAACACCGAGATCTCATTTTGCTCTTTTCTTCATAGCAAGTCCATCTTGTAAGAGCAGCCAATTATTTCTCTCCCTGGAAGGAATACAATTAAAGAATTAATTATACCATGCCATGTTTAATTGAATTTTAAGATGGAAAAGGTCCATTGGAAAAACACCTATAGTATTGCTAGTGATGTTACTTGGGTTGAATCAGTAATTTTTAAACACTCACGAAGATGATTACAACAATATTCCTATTTATTTCATGCACAGCTGGATGCCAGTGCCCTGGTATTATTAAAAGCATAGATGCAGTGTAAATTCACATTAATGGTTCTACAGAATTATTGATATGAATTAGATTTCATGATTGCTTAAGTGACTGCAAAATTTGAGCTTACTAATTTATTCCTTATAATCATAGAATAGTTAGGGTTGGAAAGGACCTTAAGATCATCTAGTTTGTAGAATATGATCCCAAATCCATAGAAATTTTTCCAAATTCCAATGCTTCTGTTCTGTAGTAAGAAACACCTCCCCTGAGACACACATCTGGCTGAAAAAAAGGTGTCCTCAGCACAGTTAACAGCATCAGCATTGGCATCTAATCTCTGAATCATGCTAAATATTTTCTTCTTTGAAGTGATAAAAATCCAACTGTCAAGCATTGCTTGATCTGACGTAACGCCTGGGGAAAGCTAATCAAAAGGAAGTCTTATAGGTTCCCCCTGCTTAAATCCACCCACCCAAATAAGCACAACTTAGAATTTTTATGAGGTAAAAGAGACTCTGCTGTCACAGCCCAGTGTTAATTGGCACAAAGGTTTGAGAATACCTTAGTTTTACTGAACTGCTTTGATTTCAAGACTTCTGAGACGAGTTTTCTTGCCTCTTTATAATCCTGTCTTAACTATCACTGAGTTTGAAGTGAGAAAGGAGCTTAAACAGATCTGTATCAGTGTTCATTCATGCCAGACTGTTGCATTTTCAACTCACAGAGGGTTTGAGAAAAACTTCTGATTGAGGGCAGGAGTAGCAGGGAGCGCACAGGGAATGTTCCTTGTTCAGCTCTTCCAGGAGACACCGGTGATGCTCAGTCATTGGGCACCAACTCAACACGCTTTTACCTTCTTCTCTGACTCTTCCAGACAAGGAAAAATAAAACAAATAATCTTATCCCTTTCCCCTCTCACTCTCTGTGCAGCGGATGCAATGATACATTCAGCATGCACTTGAGGCCTTTGCAGGACTATCTCTCAAGACACTTACTGCCCAACTGCTACTTGAAATAGGAACATTCAGTGGTGAAATAAGCCAAACACAATAAAGGAAGATGCATCTCTGGTTTACTTCCATCCCACAGTTTTGTTGCAGTGGCTCTTCATCTCATGACTTTTGCCTTAGAGCAATTCATTTACTTGTGTTAAAGTCTCCACCGCTGCTTCAGTTCCCAACCACAACAGGGTACTTCAAAAGTCTGGATGCCCTCTACCATCACCAGGATTATAGAACATAAATCACTACAGGTGTTTATCTCCTATTGAAAAAGAAAACCAAAGATGCAAAAGCAGGAGTACAAGCTACACCCAGGTGTGTGCTTCTATCTGATATTAACTGGCTTCAGAAGAGGGGATGAATCCCTAAGTTCACCTTGCACTGCATATGAAAAGGAGAAAATACCACTGCTTGAAGACGTGGAATTACAAATGAGTTAATGCCACTTCACCTCATCCTCACGTCTATGACTTATCAATGCAAGATTCACGTCATCTCTAGGACCAAGAATAGAATTTGCAATTTTCATAGAATTGTTTCTTGTGCAATTTCATTATTATTTTGGGGTTTAATTTGATTAAAGGAGTTTAGGGCTGATTCCACATACCATTTACCATGTAAGCTTTCAGTTTGTTTCAATTTCTTTCTATTTATGCCCTGAAAGGGACAGATTTTCTTGCTCCTTTTCACAGAGCTGCCTTTACTAGCAAAAACCCAGAGCCCAGTTCTGCCAGCCTTACTTATCAAATTAGAGCCAAGTGTAATAAAATGGCTCTGGGGCAAACATTTTAACAAGGTACCCAAACACTGCCATTTTCATAATATTATGCTCCACTAATACCTTTCTCCCAGTATTTTCTTTAAAACTTATTTAAGCCATAAAGCCTTGCAAAGATTGCCCACATTTCACAACACACAGTACACAAACGTTAATCTTATTTTACCTTTTTCTTTGTAAGTACTCATGAAGCTTCCAGTGCTCAGTAAATATGTCTTGTCACAGATAACCAGCCATTCAACTAATTGGAGATCTCTATTAAGATTTCTCCTAAATTCTCACTTCCAGTAGCATTTGTCCAACCAAATTCATCTCCCTGAAAATGAAGTCCTACACGTTGCTTGTATTATCCATTTCTGTAGGAGATACTGGTATTATTTTGGATTACATAAGTGAAAAAACTTTTAAGTCTGCAGAATTTATTCATACTGTAAGGTCTTGAAAGCTCCCTTCTTAAGCCATTGAAGACAAAACTCTCCATCTATTTTTAGTGCTGTGGAATGCATATTCCTCTTTTCCATCAGTTGCTTCTGCTTTAATACCCATATATGTGGGGGATGTGTGTGTGTGTGTGAAGGAAAAATATCACAACAAAACCACCACACAAAAAACCCAAAACCAGGGATCACTGAATATTAGGAGAGAAACTATGAAAAGGGGCACTTCATTTAATTTAATTTATAATGCATTTCCTATATAAAAACTTCAATGTTTCATCTTTTATCAGAGCATTAAAGAGTGAAAACGTAACATCTGTACAGGTTTGTTCACGAGTCACCTGTACAACAAGAAGATGCAGTGAGCAGAAAACTAAACAAACATGCTTTCACTGCTTGTCTACCCAGTGGCTTCCATCCACTGTGGCAATGTCACATTATACCTGTGTCAATTCTATCAACACTAATTAATCAGTAACCATCTCCTGAATCCTCCCTTCAGTATTTCAAAGGTAACTATTATCTCATAAATCAAAATCCTCGTCTGATTGTCCTGGAGGTCTGTATGTAATAAAAATCCACTTAAAGAAGTTGCCTGCGGGAGATGCTTCTTCCTTTATCTGTCCTTTTTGTGAGTGAGGATGGACCCAGTTTCTGACAGTTCAACGTGTGCTGCTTCAGTCTACAGCCTAACAGCTTCATATGAACCATGCAGAGTTTCGACTCAGGGTTTTGGGTTTTTGCCTACCTCCATGCAGTGGAGGGAGTGAAATACTCCTAGAGCACATCTGAACACGGTCCCACAGCCCAGCTTGCCGTAAAACAATCTCTGTCAGCATACACTGGCAGGCTGCACAGGTTTAAATCACACCAGGAAGCAGTCAGGACAGGTGGCTGCAAAAAAATATAGGCTTCCAGGGAACCAAAACCTGACTTTTTGGAACCAATTTTGTTTAAGAAGTAAGCTTTCCCTATCAGCCTCCAGGCAGGTAGCTCGCTTGAGAAACACCTCTCAGAGGCACTGGCTGGCAGAACACAGATTGTTTCCAGTACTTTGGGTTTAAAACCATACAGGAACAGCATTTAGAGTTTCATTGATTATAAATAATCTTCCTTTCATTTAGGGAGACAATGTCTTTGCATCAAGATAATGGGAGCTGGTGTTTAAGAAGTCAGCAATATATCCTTTGTGAAAGCCAGTCTCGGGCAGAAAGGACACAATTAGTCAAAAAAGTGTTTGCAGGAGAGACTGAGCAGTGTAACTGGCTGGAGGTCTCTGCCTTGGTACGGGTATTTAAGGAAGAAAGATGTGTGGAGCCAAGGAAACCGAGTATTGATGAGAGCAGATAATGAGACCCAAGTCTATCACCTCTAGTTGAAGACTGACCTAGGCTGAAAAGCAGCAGAAAGAAGTGTTGGGAAATGGAGGTCACCTCAGCTGATTCTGCTAAGCATCCTCATCTCAGAAGACATCAATAAGGCTCAGGAGGCCCATATGAAGTCTGACCTGTCTCCTTCCAGACATGACACAGGTAGGACACAGGCTTTCTGATGGGCCTATGTAGGTGACACCTAGACTGCATGCTGTACAGAGAAAAGGTTCTCACATGCATCCTTTCTTCTTCCAGACTTGGCAAAAATGCTGCTTCTTACAAAAGCAAGCATTTGAATGGGTGCTCCCTGCTTCACACCATCGCTGCTCTCCCAGCACAGGCACATCCAGCCAGCAGCACACTATCATATTATTTATTCATGCAAGCACTCAACTGCAAGGGGTCACAGAAGTCACAGTCCTACACAAATAATATGAGACTGTGCTTGTATATGGCCTTTAGCATGAGGGGTGTATTTGCTTTCCCCAGACAAGCCAGGGGATGTTGATAAGGCTGTAAGGCTTTTCCAAGGACAATAGGAAGATTGGGGTTTTCTATTCTGATTTTTTTAAAGGCCTGAACTATACAAAACCTCAAGAGTGATTTAACAAACAACAGTGGGTTTCTAAGAGGCTGGCAGCACCCAAGAAACGATTTAGATAAAGGTATTAAAGTTCAGTGATTTTCAAAATATGGATAGGTTTTTCTGACCTGCACTTCCGCAAGGGAGCTACACAGTATTTCAGAACTTAAAATTAAAAACAAACAAAAAACCCCAACAAACACACCCCAAATCTATTGCAACATCTTATTGAAAAAGGCTAAAGGAGTTGTGAACACAAAAGCACTCCTGCCCCACCTGAAGAACCACCCAACTCTTCCCTCTTCCACAGATGCAGCATTAAGAGGCAGGTAGCATCCTCCTGCCAGCTCTGCAGCCTCAATAAATACTGCACTGTGAGAAAAACAGTTCCTGCTCCAGCTAGTTAGAGCCTCACTGATTAGAAAATGCACAAAGCACCTGCTGCCCTGGGTGGCTCAGACACACGTGCTACCACGTACAGAAGTAGCCTGCAGATGAAGCACATCTACAAACCCCAGTTTTAATTCTAGTCTCGGCTTTCTCAGTCTTCTGGATGGCTTAAGACAGATAATGGCTTTCATTTCTCCCCCACACTGGTGGGGCAATAGTCTCTGGCCTTACAAAAGTGTTACCAACTGATATCTCAGACATTTCCCCAGTGGATTCAAAATTAAACATAAGAAACTCACAAGTCACTGTGAGCTCAGTTTGATTTTTTTGGCCCAGACTCTACCTGAAGGTTTGATGATAAAAGACAAGTATTTTCCTCGTGAAGCAGCACACTGGAAATAGAAGTAATGGATGCACTAGAGATCTTCTAAAAACATCACTGTGTTCTGGGTTAATCAGGCCCATACAATTTGGTACAAAATTAATCATCTAGGACTGTAGTAATAAAGCCTCACTTGGAGGCTGCATCTCTGCTTGGCATAGGCCCAGGCATGCACACTACGTCAGACTGCTCAAAAACCATGGGGAAGAAACAGAAATAGTCATGTTCCCTACCCAAGTGCCTCGGGCATTCTCTCCATCACACCAAACAAGGAGACACAACATCTCCCATCACAACTTTGCTGGATTTAGTGCAGGTACAAGACATTTTTTCCTGTGCTCTTTCAGTCATGTGGGAACTAAGAGTTTCATTACAATAAAATAGCAAATTTGTCTCATAATTACCTTTATTTGCTCTTAGGTTTTGTTCCCAAAAGGCACACTAGATATTAAAATAGATAAGACTGGTCTAAAATAAAACATTAACTGTTACTGACTAATTTTCTCACTGACAGTGAAACAAATGAAAACTGAAGCTAAACAGCAATGACTCTTCTGTAAAACTTCTAGTAAATTAATACTGGTGCTGTTAATGGCTATTAATTCTAGCTTAGTTATAATTTGTGATATGGGCAGGTGTAATTTTCACCAAAAATGTATCAAACTCAGACATGCTCTGTTTCCTATTAATGTCATCTCTCAGAGCTGGGGGCACACACAGACTGGAGGCATCTGTTACACGCTGAACAGGGCACTGCATGCTTCTCCGGTTCAGGCAGCCAGTGCACAGGGGTAGGCTGCTGAGGAGGAAAAAAACCCAACACATTTAAGTCTCACTGTGCCTCTCATCCCCTTTCAGCCCCACTAAGGATGCCAGAACGCCCTTGCCTTTGCATGTCAGGGACATCAGGAGGATGAGACTGCTGTTGTCTTACTGGTAACAAAATATTTGGAAGCAGAGCAGAGAGGAGTATTCCTGCCTTCTTCCTTTCTTCTTCTCATCATGAACAGGATGAGACATAGGCTAGTCCCAGCTCTACACAGTAATTTAAAATCAGTATAATCACAGTGAACTTTGTCACCTTGTTTCAGCTGGGTAGGTTTTTCATTTGGGTCCCTTGCCATTTTTTCTCCCTGAAAATAAGTTCTTCAGTTTCTAGTCTTCCTTGAAATGAAATAAAGCCATCCTTGGCTTCAACACAGCACATAAGCAGCCCCTCAAGAAATGCAAGACACAGCAAACTTCCATCCTCTGGACATCCCTACATTCAAACACAAACATTTCTATTAAATATTTAGGACTCAAATATTTATATCCAGCCAATTAAATTGAGCATTACCTACCCTCCAGGGAATTCTTACCCTCCCTCAGTAGAGAGGACCAATTGCATTTCCTGTACTCACTTAATAACACAGCAATGCCTAAGGCTATAAAGAAATCCTTCCCACTAGATGCAAAGACCTTGGAAGCAAACATACAAATCTAGTATAAAAAGAAGATATAAAGATCTTGTTGCCAGCCAGCACAAATGACCCAAGGAGCTTACGGTGTAAGCTCCGACAGTAAAATGTGTGTGGAAAAAAGGTGAACAAAAGACCTTTCCCACAGATGTGCTTTCACTCTGGAATACAGGGAGTTAGCAAGTCTGACAGGCTACAGAGTAATGCCCCAGCAAAGGAACAGTTCCTAGTACCAGAAGATCCTACTACCAGAGCATCACTGTAGGTCCTAGTGGGAGGATTTACAGCCAGCATTTTGTACAGAAGAAATCACCAGCTAGACTTTGTTAATTGTGTTATCATGCTCACTAATTCATACATCTCTCCTACAGCAAAACCTTTTTATTATAGAATTTCAAAAACCAATACTTGAATTTTAAACTTTAATATGAACTTACATTTTAAAACATTAAATTACCTAGCGAAGCGGACATGAATGTGAAAAAAGGCCATTTCCTCCATCATTTCATTAAATTTGAAAGTACTTATTTATTTTAATAAGTCAAGATGTCCATATACCAGGAAATTAACATCAAAGAATGTTAAATATGCCCAGTATCACTTAAAAGCCTATGGAGTATTATGCATTTTCAAAAATAGCATAACTCAGCAAAACTACTTTCCCAGCAGTTACTTTTTACTACAGTTTCCAATAGTACTTTGGGGGGAAAAAAGGCTGAAAACATTCACTGTACTCTGCACTCCAGTTCATACAGAAATCACAAGATGCAACATCAAATCACATGTCCAGGCACCACAACACAACCACCTTCCCTAAGTTAATGTCTTCTGTTAATGCCAAATAGACAGTTGTCTACCACGTGCTCTTCCAAGGGCTTCTGTGAAGACCTCCTTCACTGGCACGTATCACCAAGCCAGTGGATGGCCTTGAAACACGGCCAGCAGAAAGAGAAACCTCAACGTTTGAACAGTTATACAGAGCACATTAGGACAGAACTGTGACTAGTATTTTTACCACTTGAACTACCCAGACATTCTCCCGTCTTAAGAACTGATCTGCTGAAGTTACAGGGACTTCCATGCAGAAGCAAGAGTTAACTGGCAGGTATTCTGGAAAGCTACTCATGAGAGCTTGCAGTTTTGAATAGGGGCCCATAATGGATTAGTCTACTTTCCCAAAGAAACAGACTTATGCATTTGAGCCTTCTATTGTGTCTGGTCTACCAGTTCCCCTTTCCTCCCCCTCCAGTTTGGAACCTGCTGGCTAACTGACCGGATCCAAGAGAGGTGGGTGATACACATAGCCACCAGTTTTGTGAAGCACAAGCATCAACCCAGGGAACTGAGGCAGGAAGCACTACTGAAGGAGCACTACTGAAACCCAAAGCTTCTTAGGCATTGGAGACTTCTCACAGGAACATGCAGCACTTTGCTGTGCATACAGCTACGCAGTTCTGGGGTTTTTAACAGCAGAGAAAGGGAAGGCTCTTAGTACCTTCTCCAGCTCATAGTCTTCACCTCATTACACCCTGCTTCAGCCACTCATGCATTTAATACTAAGCCATTTCTCAGATGGCTTGTACAAATTTAAAAATAGAGGTAACTTCTCTGTCTTTGCACTGAGAGCAATTAAGCCCTGCTAACATCTGGGGAGCTCTTGTGCAATATAAACAGTAACTCAACTACATACACCAAACACTTCTTTACAAAAGCCACATCCAGTTCTCTCTGCAAACTTCACACAGCAAATCCCCTTCATCAGAGAGCAGCATGTGATTATACTGTATCATGCATGTAAGTGTCTCAATTTCAGATCTCCAGCAAAAGAAATATAAATTAAAAACCTGATGTGAAGTGCCACTGAAGCTTCCAAGTTGGAATCTATCTGAAAAGTTCACGTCACCTCTGGTTAGGAGCAGACTAGCATCTGGCATGTAAAATGGCTTTTCATACCCTAAGGGGCCAGAAGGCTTCAGCAGCAGCCTGAGATACACCACCACACCTCAGGAGCCAAAGACAGCACATAATACTGAACATGAAGTGATCTACCTAAACTCTCCATGACTTCACCGCCATCATTACCTCAGGGTATATCTTATTTCTGTACTTGACAATTATATTCACACAAACACAAGGAACAATTCAGTTCTGAGAGCATCCACTTACCAGTTTGTACAGGAGCTCAGCACATAGGATTGACCCCACATGATGTGAAATACAGCAGAGGAGTCCCGAGAGGTCCTGATCCAGCACGGTGCAAAAGCACGTGACTGACGTTTATGGGACCTTCGTCACCACAGTTATAGCTGTGAGTATATCACAGGCAAGTTTGGAAAGTGACAGGAGACATTTGTTTCACTGTTCCACATAGGAAAAGCAACAGAAACTGCAGTCCACATGCCAATACTTCAGGCATTCAACTGCAGGGACATTTTCTCTTTTGTTCGTTTCTGAGGAAATTTATATACCAAGACAGTTTGGAAAGTCTCGGAAGTGAGTCAGTAATCAAGAAGCCCATGAGAAACAGCTCCTCCTGAGCTTTCTGGCAGCTGAACAACTTAGGTGTTGGCCTGAATGCTCTCATTACAGCAAGGTAAAAAAAAACAGTACAGGCCAGCATCAGGAACCCCAGTACATCCCTCTGCTCAGCCACACTTGAGACACAGCACCCAACCTCTCTGTGCCATTCTGGTCTTTACAACAGTGACTACAATATGACTTTACCCTATAGCAGCTATGCTAGGATAGATGTGCACCAGCGTACATGCCTGCAAGGCTGTTATCCCATAGCAGTGTGGGTCAAACATGCATGAAGTAAGAGTGCATGCAAGAAGAAAAGTAGGGAAGGAAAAGTTTACTTCAGCCACAGGTAGGACAGACTGGCTTAGGTTAAACTTGCCAGTAGTGTTTGGAAGACAACAGGCAGGATTTTCCTTGAGATGGAGAAAGACAAGGTCTAATATTCACGGCAGCAAAGACTCCTTTGGTGGAAAAGCTGCTTGCTGGTCAGGTCAGTCCACCTAAGTATTTTTAACTGAGTTGCATATCTCTAAAGTACCTCACCATACGGAGGGTTTAAACATAAGGACTCTGAGTCAGTGATGCCCACCAGTCCTTATCATGGCAGCTCAAATTGGCATCTTCTTATCTTTTCAACAAGAACATAGAGTTCCTAATTCTTCCTGAACAAAATCAGTCATCTCACTAACTGTCCTTATCATCCCATTATCATTGTTAGCCCGCAGTCCCACTCACCTCACAACTTGGCAGTGTCAAGAGATGGGAGTGGGTGGGAACACACACTTAGGAAACATCCATTCAGGGTTCAACTGAATTAAACCCACTTGCTTTCCCAGCTCTACAAAAACAGAAGCTTGAGACTCAGGGTCTTGGTACAGCTTGACATTACTTTTATACCGCAGAGCAACATACCTCTCCACTAAATCATCCCAGTGCCAATAGCCTCCCCCAGATAGGAAGGCTACAGAGATGACCCTTAAGAGTTCAGAGGAGAGTTAAAAACATTTCCAGAAAATCACTCAAGTGCTGTTTAAGGATGTAATTCATATGCACAGCTCTGCACTCCATTGCAGGATTTCATATTTATTTAATTTGATGGTTAAAAGCGTGCCCATCCAACTCTTTGGGCACACAAAGTCTTTAATAAAAAACTTTGTTATTTAGAGCCACACATTAAGTGCACTGAATAGGAAAAGAATGTCTTATGACTCAAACCCAACACTGTCCCAACCCCAGTGGAAAAAAACTGAGAGCACCAAATAGGCGTAGAGCTTCCACAAAGCAGCCAGCACAGGGGGAAGTTCAGTTTGCTGCTGGAGGAAGAATTAAGCTCCACAGCTGGATCACCTCCAGGAAGGCCTCCTGTTAGCTCAGGAGCTTCGCAATACCTGTGCTATGGACACGGTGCCCCCCAAGAAGAGGCAGTCTCCAAAGCAACCAAGATCTCTTCAATTAGCATTTGATGAGGTTGGATGCGTGGCATAAGAAACAGCTGCATTTCCAACTCTGCTGTATGCTGCCTGGGGTATATCAAAGTTACTTCAACTGCCCTGTCCTTCAGTTCCCACCACGTAAACACGCCTACCTCAGAGATATTATAAGAACCAGAACACCCTCAACTGCCAAGTACTCATACTGCAGTACCAAAGAACACCTCAGAACACACAAAGATGAGACTCTCTTTAATTCTGCCTTTCCCTGGTAGGGATGTGATGTTCAACACAGAAGAAATGCATGGCACCTCCACCCACCTACAAGGTGCTGGTGGCAATGCCCTGCCAGCACCCAGCAGCCCACCGTGGCACTGTCTCTGCTCACGCTTCCCTTGGCAAGAGAAGCCAGTGGGACAGACGTACTCCTCTGACAGGCAGGGGCTGCTGTTTCGAGGCTCATAATGATTTAAAACCGCAAGTCTTCAGTGCCGCATTCCGCAAGATGCAGACACTGTCCGGGAATCAGGAGAGATGGGCAATTTTTGGGGCAGAGATACTGAAAAGAAGATCATCCTCTGAACAGCAACTGGAATGACATAAAGCAGCCATCTGACTTTGCAAAAAATAATAGATAAAATTCTACATCTACTGCATCAACTGCAGTATTCACCCTTATGTTGCCAATCTAAGTCCA
>NW_009944865.1:0-1774 GCF_000696875.1 Nestor notabilis
ATTCTATGATTCTATGATTCTATGAAACCTTCTGTCAATAGGTCATAGAAATAAATTCCTTTTCAATTTCAGAGCTGGTAATCCATAAAACTACTTACCTGTGAATAAATAAGTTAATTCAATTTACACACATCACTACTGCCACTGGAATTCAGCAAGTGTTTGATTTTATTTTTTTTTAATTCTCACAGTATATAGATTTATATTTTAATATCTTCTGGAATAAAGTGATAAAACAATAATACTGTGATATTATTTTTATATTTCTAGTAGACTTCCTCCAACCTGATCACAAAACTTTTCACAATGATTTTATTGCTTGACTGAACACTAGCACACATAAAGACATTCTTTGTACAGGTTAGCAATACAAATGCTGGTTAATACATCGCAAGCATTAAGATATTTTACAGGACTATGTTTGGATACAAACGTTATTAATTACATTTGTAAATCGGATTACTCATCATGGCTCAGAGTGCATAAATCGCTTGAGAAGAAAATTAATTCCAGCATAAATTGGAAGCAAATTGGACAACTGAGCTCATCGGAATTATCAGTCACACTGTCAGACAAGGCTCAAGGAGGAAGAAGCAGTTATTTGCTCTTCTTTCAAGCAGGAAGAGTGTGTGTGTGTGGACAGCACTGAAGAGGAAATCAATAGTAGCTGCTCACTTCAATTCCTTATGAAAACTTATTTTTGTCTACATCTTAAGGGTTTTATCTTCTGCTAGCAATGGAAAGTTAGATAAATGTGTAGTCAATGATAACATGTTGAAGCATATTATTTGAATTTACGGATTTTTCACATTAAAACGAGACTAGCAAGACAGGGTTTTTTAAATAGTTAAGTATAGTGCTTTATGATGATGCCATAACTAGAAAGCAACTGATTTGGTTCTATTATGTGTTTTGCATTCACCATGAAATGTAATTCCACAGGTAAAGTGTTTTTAGTGAAAGGGCTCAGGCAACTACTCCAAGTCCTGGTCTTATTTGTTCCCCATAAGCCTCTGTCAGCAACAGCAGACACACAAGTTTTGTTCTATTATCTCTTAGCATGATTAGAGGTGAAATTTAGCCAGTGTACTGATTCACCCCACGTGTCTTGTGGAAACTGAAAACAAGTTTATCAACAAAATCTTTCAGCATGTTTGGCAATTCTTTTGGCATTTATGCATGTACTTCTAATGATAGAGATGACACTTACTGAGATTTGTGATTCTTCTTAAGAACTTCTCTGGCTTAGTTACTACAACTCTTGTCAGGAACAAGCATTGACAATAAGCCAGAAAATCTTTATCAGTGTTAAAACTAAAATCAGCCAACCTGCACTTCAGGAAGTTATGTATCAGTAAACAACTAGAATGCACTATCTTTAAATTCTAATGACTGGTATTTTATGATAGTACTATGCCAGTACTGGCCCCTTTTGCAGGTGGAAAGCACAAGAACGTGCCATCTTCCTTTGGAGGTATCTCAGCCTTGCCTTCCCAAGCTTTTGTAGACTTGGGAATCAAAAGCTGAAAGCTCTGTCCAGGACCTGCAGAGTTTTTGTGGTTTAAGCCCAGCTGGTAACTAAGAACCACGCAGCCGCTCACTCACTCCCCCCACTTCTTCCTCCCCCCACTCCTGGAGGGATGGGGATGAGAATCAAAAGAATGTAACTCCCACAGGTTGAGATAAGAGCAGTCCAGTAACTAAGGTATAATACAAACCACTACTGCTACCAATAATAATGATAATGATAAGGGAAATAACAAGGGCAGAGGAC
>NW_009944865.1:2103-2754 GCF_000696875.1 Nestor notabilis
CTGCTGCTGACCCCAGGACAGTATCCACCTCTTATTCCATACCATTCACATCATGCTCAGATCCCACATTTTTCAATATACCATCAGTTTTTGTCTCATATATATACATATATACACATATATATTCACACACACACACAAAGAGAGAGAAATATCATTCCTTAGCCCATGGACCAATCCCTATAAAGTCGCTGAATTCATCCAGTCCATGATGTCAGGTTCCATCTCTTGTAAGAGTCTTTCAGGGCAGGAGAGACAGTGTGTAGTGTTGGGTTGTTGCCTGCTGATGACACTGCTAAACTTGTCTGGTCACTGCTGAGCTTGTCTGGTTTCATTGAGGTTCATTCTTTGTTGGGGTGACAATCGGCAGAAAGTCAGGGTCAGTCAATGGTGACCTGAAGACAGTTCTCTCTGCTGCTGCTGTTGGCTTTTCCATGACTTTATTCTCCGCTGATGATCATGACACACGTATCTTCTTTTCAAAGCCCAGAGTGGTGGAGATAGGCATCGAGCTGATGGGCTTGATGTATAACAGTGTTATACAGCAGACAACAGCATACAGTTGAGTTCCTTGGCTGTTTTCCCCCAAAATTAAATCCCCTTGAGGTACACATTAACCACAAGTATATCCGGGTCCCTGAGCAAAAGCAA
>NW_009944866.1:0-12866 GCF_000696875.1 Nestor notabilis
TCCTAGCAGCCTTCCAGTATCTGAAGGGAGCAAAAGATGAGGAGAGGGGCTCTTTACAAGGGACTATAGTGATAGGACAAGGGGTAACGGGTTCAAACTTAAGCTCACTTGGAGTATTGAGAATTGAAGTATCGGAGAAGAGAAGGCTGCGTGGAGACCTCATAGCAGCCTTCCAATATCTGAAGGGGGCTTACAAGGGTGCTGGAGAGGGGCTCTTCGTTGGGGACTGTAGTGGTAGGACAAGAGGTAATGGCTTTAAACTTAAACAGGGGAACTTTAGGTTAGATATAAGGAAGAAGTTCTTTACAGTGAGGGTGGTGAGGCACTGGAATGGGTTGCCCAGAGAAGTGGTAAATGCTCCATCCTTGGCAGTGTTCAAGGCCAGGTTGGACAGAGCCTTGGGCGACATGGTTTAGTGTGTGGTGTCCTTGCTCATGGCAGGGAGGTTGGAACTAGATGATCTTAAGGTCCTTTCCAACCCTAACTATTCTGTGATCCTATGAAACAGGGTGAGATTAGGTTAGATATAAGAAAGAAGTTCTTTACTGTGAGGGTGGTGAGGCACTGGAATGGGTTGCCCAGAGAAGTGGTAAATGCTCCATCCTTGGCAGTGTTCAAGGCCAGGTTGGACAGAGCCTTGGGCGACATGGTTTAGTGCGCGGAGGGCAGGGGGATTGGAACTAAATGATCTTAAGGTCCTTTCCAACCCAAAGCATTCTATGATTTGTTCTATGAAGCTGTGTACAGGTACAGTGCAGGACTGACTGGTTCCAGAGCTGTAAACCCAGATTGCATCCTTGGAACAGCAAGTGACCCATGTTAATTGGCAAGGCTGGATTTCTGTTCTTTGTGCATTTTGTGTTTATCTTCTGTGTAGCTTTTGAAAGTTACATGTAAGCGAGCAATAAGCTCCATTTTACTACTAGAATGTTGTCAATTGCTTTTGGGGATCCAAAACTTTTTTTTTTCCTCTTTAAAATCTTATTTTATGTTGATATTAATATTTAAACCATATCAGCTGACAAGAGTAGGTTGAATGAACAGAATTGTAAATGTCTTGTGTAGCAGCTGAAGACAAATGTTTTAATTCTTCTCATTTGAAACCTTTTCTGTTAAACTATATTATTTTGTCATGCTGTCATAATTAAATTAGTCATTTTAATGTTAAATTTGGGATAGGTTTTGGTATGTGAACTTTAGTTAAAATTACATATATTTAACAATTCAGTGGATTCTTTCACTTCAATAGCTAATCCAATGTATGTTCAACGATAGGAAAAAGTGTATTGTATGTGGGGTCATGTTTCCCTTTGTCCATGAGTTGTCTGAAATTAATATGGTTTATTTAATCAGGTCACTGTCCAGTGCTCATAACATCTGCTACAGTAAAAGAAGTCTGTCTTTTTTTTTTTTTTATTCATGTATGACTGAAGAAAAAGTCTGTGTTACAGATCTTTTTGTAAGTAAAAATGCAATGGCCATAGCCTGGGCCAAATTGGAAGCTTTATCAGATCTTCCTTCCAACTCTGTTCTGTCAGTCTCTCTAAAAAACTGATCTAAAGGTCACTGAAGTCAATGAAAAGACTCCTATTGACTTCAGTGGGTTTGGTTCCCTCCCTAAATGCCAGTGAATAAATGTGGGCTTTGCAAGATGCCCAGAGAATTTTAAAAAATCCTGAGAAAGATGAAAATACATTGCAAAACCTTTCCCAGCAGGAAAGTCCCATGAGTTCAATTCCTATTTATATCAAAGGAGCTCCAACTCTGCTTTCTCAGTTAACCCTGTGTAGTTTTTCTCATTTCAGCTGGAAAAATGATTGACAGAAACAATCAAGAAGTGTTCATCACCTACCTTCATTTTGGTTTAGCTGTGAACTAAAAGCAATGGGGGATTTACACTCATGACCTTCGATTATTGCATACTGCAATGTAAAAAACCTGGCTAACAACCATGAGCCAGAGTTCCAGTGTAAGGAAACAATAGTGGAGTTTTCCCTTACACTTATTTGTGTTTCCTTATCTTTATTTATATATATATATATGTATATATTTATATGTATCTATACACACACATACTATAAAGTGTATTTCCTAGTTCTGATTTTATGTCTGGCTCTTAGATTTATTTTTGTTTTGCTGTGGCTTTTTGAGAAGAACTAGTCTTTGCATTCGTAAGATTCTAAATTGCAGATATTTTTCTAAAACTGGAGGTGACTAGCAGATATCCAAGTACCTCTCCCTTTTTAAAGAGCTTTTACTATCTCTTTTCTAGCATCTCACGGAGGTTGCCAAGAGGTTGCCTTGAATTTTTTTGTCCTCACTGAAAAAAACCACGTAGTTTCTCTAGATGACTTGTTCCAACTCAAAGGCTCTCTAAAACCTCTGCGTTTCCCTTGCCTCCGCCTTGGCTATGGCTAGAGCTCTCTACAAGGTGCCTTTCCATCAGTGCCCTACTGATACAGTAGGAGTTACTACTGGGACTGGTACTGGGATAAGGGAAGTCTTCTGCTAGGCCAAGTGTTTGGAGTTATTGGGGAAGGTAGAGGTGTTCAGGGCACAGGGACAAGTCATTGTATACTCAGAACGGTGATATTAACATGTTCTCCTGTATTTTATACACCACTGGTAAGATTAGATATATGTGGATAGAAAATGTTTGTGAAGTTAATTTCTAATAAAAGTTACCCAATGTAAATTTTAGGTTTTCTAAGAACCTTCACGAGCCTGTTTTGCTTGATATAGAACCTCACGTTAGTAAGAACCACCTCTTCTGACTTGTGGAAGTCTTTCTTCCATTTGCACTAGTTTTGGATCATTATCAGGATGAGACAAATTATTTGTAGAACTAATATTATTAGAAGCCTTTGTAAATGATACTTTTGCAAGAGAATAAGGCTTAATCTTATGTTCAATTTTTTTAGAGGAAAATGGAACACCTATGGGTATGAGAATCATAGAATCATAGTTTAGGTTGGAAAAGACCTTTAAGATCATTAAGTCCAACTGTTAACACAGCACTGCCAAGTTCACCACTAAACCATGTCCCTAAGTGTCACATCTACATGTCTTTTAAATACCTCCAGGGATGGTGACTCCACAGCTGCCCTGAGCAGCCTGTTCCAATGCTTGACAACACTTGTGGTGAAGAAATTTTTCCAATGCTGTGCTTTTCAAAACTGTCAGGGGTGATTACACTATACTTGCTCTAGAGAAAATTAAGCATGTTTAAATATTTACCAGATATTTCAGACTTTACTACTTCCTTTTTACATCTGGTTGCTTGATGGAGTGAGGAACTTGTTAAAATAAGCCTGCAAAAAGAAGATTGCAGGCTGTTAGTTTGCTATTGTGCGTATGTGGTATCCAAGAAAATGCTATTTGGAGAATACGCTGTTTGTTAATTTAGATTGGACATACTGTAATGCTTAGATAATTCAGTGAGCTAACACTGGGGAGAGAAAGCTCGGTTTTGAATCTTGCTTTTCTTGTGTCGTTGTGAAACCACTGACAGGTTAGAATTCATGGAACGGTTCGGAGGACATCACAGCTTTATTTGTCAGTTTAATGAACTCCCCAAATGTCAGCTCCTCACCACTGTGTAATGGATGAGTTTGTTCCCTCTTGCTGTTCACTGTAATCTGGAGGACTCATCAACCTTAACTGAGTTGTCTACAAGAATACACAACCATGTGTTTAAAAAGTCCCTTAGTCTCTCTGGTGATTCAGGCTGTTTGGGACACTTGGGATACTGCTGCGCAATTCAGATGCTCTCTGAGGTTGCTGGGCTTGGCTGATTTGTAGCAGTAGGCTTTGTTGTAGTCTCAGTAATGATAAGAGTTAAAAAGGATATACTTTATTACTTCTCACTTGCATCTGCTAAACACTTACTGAAAACGTTTATGCAGTGTTCTGGGGGGGCCTACAAGGATGCCGGAGAGGGACTCTTCATCAGGGACTGTAGTGATAGGACAAGAGGTAATGGCTTTAAACTAAAACACGGGAAGATTAGGTTAGATATAAGGAAGAAGTTCTTTATTGTGAGGGTGGTGAGGCACTGGAATGAGTTGCCCAAGGAAGTGGTAAATGCTCCATCCCTGGCAGTGGTCAAGGCCAGGTTGGACAGAGCCTTGGGCGACATGGTCTAGTGTGAGACATCCCTGCCCATGGCAGGGAGGTTGGAACTAGATGAACCCTAACCATTCTATGATTCCTTTACCGTCGTCTTCCTAAAAGTATTTCCTTCTAAAAGAGCATTTAGTAGTATGAATGATGTCTGTCACATCTGGCTAGTATTCCCCATTTCTTACCTGACAAAGCAGAATTTGGTTATGTAGTATGTGTTTTACTTTTAAAGGAGATGTTTAATTTGTTTTTAATACATACTTTTCATCTCCTGTCTGTCTAAAGAGACATAATGTTTCAGGGCTCTTGTGCGCTTTGAGTAGAGGTTTGTGAATCTTACAATCTTTAGGGCATTTGTAAGTTTATGTGTTAGTCTCAGACGATTTTCACTGCTTTTGAAAATGAAATGTGCTGTTAATATGTTCAATCAGATACATTAATTTTGCTTTGTAGGCTGTACAGGGCAGAGATACACTAAGTAACACAGGGACTTTTCATCGAGGACATCTTCTAAATATAGCATTTGTAAATGACACATTAAATTATTAAGACACAATTGCCATTGAATTTTCTACCTTAGTAGTAAAATATGGTAGCGGACTCCAGCTGCTGTGCAGTGGAAGAGGTGAACATTGGTTGGAGTTCAGGGAGCTAGATTAATATTACTGAAGTATAATGCAAATAGCCAGTCTTCATTCCCTGAATAAAGAATAACATTTTAGATTGATCTATTGGACTGGCACATATGAAAGAATAGATAACAGCAAAGCACCATGTTTCTGTGTATTTTGTAATTGTTACATATTGTGGTTTTGAGTGCTAAAGTACAATTACACCGCAACCATGTTGTGCATGCATGATGGATATGCATCAGTGGAAGGAGTTTTTCAAATAATGGTTTGAAAAACATTTGTTTTCACCAATTCTAACTAGTGAAAAATTGACCTTTTGAGGAAAAAAGACATCTGTAGTATCTGTAAAGGCAAAATAAACACCATCAAGTTACTGTATTCTATGCCAGGTTTTCAAACAAACTTTTGTATAGAATAAATTTAAGTAAAGATAAATAGGTAAATCCAATGTGCTTTCATGCTGCTTTGTTTTTTAAAAGCAAGTCTAGGGTGGTGTTAGGACAATTGATAAGAAAATGGATAAACTTTTTATTGACAGTGCAAAAGCTATAATAATCATTGTTAATCGCAACATGTAAGATGCTACTCAGAATTTGCTAGAGAATACAGGGTTATTTCCTACAATAGTAACTGCCTTTCATAATGTGTATCCTATATTGTGTATATGTTTATGGAAAATCAAAGCAATCTGGTTTAGCTGCTTCTGGCATTCTCTGGTGGGGAAAACAACTAAAGAGTTAAAAGCAGGAACAGACCATATGGCTTTGTTATGACATGAGACGTTTATGGTCAGAATTATACTCATGTTTTGTTCTCACGCTAATTCAAATGGTGAGTGGTACACTTTGCGTTAGATTCAGATGCAACTTCATATGGAGTTCATTTGCCGTCTGGGTTAGATTTATATGGAAAATACTGGAAGCATCAGTTCACTTGCTAATTATTTTCAAATGGTTTTAGACCAAGTATATACAGCACTTTAGTTCATTGAACTCTTGTCAGCACAAACATAAGATATAAGGCAATTGTTTCACTAGCATTCAATTATTACAATTATAACCTTACTATGTGGAATCAGTTTTTTGCTCTTTGCAGTTAATAAATAGCTTTCAAGGTTTGTTTTTCTTATGGCAGTATAGACTTATTTAAGAAAAAGAAAAGAAGTAGAGAGCATATAAAATATGCAGAGAAAAGGTCATTGAGAAATCTTAGTGATGTGGTAAAATGAAATGAGGGCTCATTTACTTCTGCATAGCTTCTCAAAGCGATTTGTGACTGCTATCAATTTACTGTAACTTCTCTTACAGTAAATAAGTCTTAAGGAAAAAAAAAAAGAAACTGATGACTGGTGGAATATTTTAGGAAATGAAACTTCTAGTTTTAGTTCATTGCTTTATTTCTTTACTTCTTCCTTCTTTTCCTTGTAAGCTCATGAAGTGACATATAGTTACTAAAATATCAGGTTACTTTGGCAGTGCTAGTCCACAATTTCTTCCTTCTGCTGACATAATAGTGAAAAGAAGGTACGATTTTATGTAAGTGTCCATTCCTCAGGTTAAAGTAACAGCTAACTCCATGCTAAGTTGTAGTTGGAAAGAACTTTTTGGTTTATCTCAGTGATATTAATTAGTTCTACAATTTTTTTTTTTCGTATATATATATATATGTATATTTAGCACCAACCTTCATTTTTCCAATTAGTCTATCGGGCTTACTAAAAGATACTACCTGTCTTTATAAACCTTGCCTTTCTAATATCTGATCATTAGAGTCATAACACTGGTTTAGGTGAGTATCTGTAATATTGATAAAATTCCAAATTTTTTCTCTCATATGTAGACATCATTTGTGGTTTCAGGGCTCACGTGGGCCTTGGTAATAGTGACTAACAGTATTCTGTCAGTTTCTGGATCTTGGCTGATCTCTGCTTTGGTTCTAATGTTGCATTGAATAGTCCAGGACAAAAAAAGCTCCAACGTGCAGCCGTATAATAGCAATTATATGCTGTAAGTGCATATATATGTAAGTGCAGCAATATAATGTGAAATTAACATTCCTTGATCAAAGCTGGATAGAAAAGCTGGAAAAAGTCATAATATTTTGATATAAAATAGTAGTAAATTAGCTCAAAATTTATTATCAATATACACAACCAAATAAATCCATGTCAGGTTATTTCAGCTTGGTACCATTTATTTTTTTCCCTAATTGTCTTCAGTCTACTGAACTGTCTGAGCTGAAGTTTTATCTTTGCATCACAAATACCCTAGCCAGTTTACATCACAGATGGTTCAAATCTGACCTTTCAGAAGTTAAATGAATACCTCTTAAAAAAGACAAAATAGCCTGATGAATCCAGATGGTATGTCATGATCATATTACCTGATAATTTTACAGGAAGAGATTAATTTCTGGCAGGAACACATCACACATGTCACTGAAAACTTTGGCTGAGGCACAGCCTCAGGTTAGATGTTCTGTCAGGTGGCAGAAGTAAACAAGTAGCTGGCACGCAGATGCACAGACATCATGAAAAAGTATCTTGTGCATGTATGTATGACACAGACCTGGATGTACACATATAGTATTACTTTTTAACAAGTTTGGCTCATTTTTCTTACAACTAAGACAGCTGAAAGTAGTCTGAGTATGTTCATGATCTTAAACATTTCTACATGGGTTTATAGAAATAGGATAGAATAGTAAGCAAGAGCAGTAATAAGCGTATGTATTTATCATATAGGAATAAAAGAATGATTGTCACGATTTATCATTTTGCTTGTTTTGGGTAAAGGAGCTTGTACCATCAGGTACAATTATTCTGGCTGTACTTATGGTCAAGGGTATAAAATATCCTAGATGGACCACTCAGTGGATAAAGAATTGGCTGGATGGCCACATGCAAACAGTTGCAGTAAACAGCTCAATGTGCAGTTGGAAAACAGTAACGAGTGGTGTCCCTCAGGGATCAGTGTTGGGACCTGTCTTGTTTAACATCTTTGTCAGTGACATGGACAGTGGGATTGAGTGTGCCCTCAGCAAGTTTGCCGACGACACCAAGCTGTGTGGCTCGGTGGATACCCTGGAGGGAAGGGATGCCATCCAGAGGGACCTGGACACACTTGTGAGGTGGGCCAGTGCCAACCTCATGAAGTTTAACCAAGACAAGTGCAAGGTCCTACACCTGGGTCGACACAACCCCAGGCACAGCTACAGGCTGGGCAGAGAAGAAATTCAGAGAAGCCCTGTGGAGAAGGACTTGGGGGTGGTGGTTGATAAGCTTGAGATGAGCCAGCTTCAGTGTGCACTTGCAGCCCAGAAAGCCAACTGTATCCTGGGCCGCATCAGAGGAGGTGATCCTGCCCCTCTACTCTTCCCTTGTGAGACCTCGCCTGGAGTATTGTGTACAGTTCTCTGTCCTTAACATAAGAAGGACATGGAGCTGTTGGAGCAAGTCCAGAGGAGGGCCACGAGGATGATAAGAGGTTTGGAGCACCTCTTTTATGAAGACAGTCTGAGAAAGTTGGTGCTGTTCAGCTTGGAGAAGAGAAGGCTGCATGGAGACCTCATAGCAGCCTTCCAGTACCTGAAGGGGGCCTTATATAAGGATGTTGGGGAGGGACTCTTCACAAGGGACTGTAGTGATAGGACAAGGGGTAATGGCTTTAAACAGGGGAAGTTTAGATTAGATATAAGGAAGAAGTTCTTTACGGTGAGGGTGGTGAGGCACTGGAATGGGTTGCCCAAGGAAGTTGTGAATGCTCCATCCCTGGCAGTGTTCAAGGCCAGGTTGGACAGAGCCTTGGGCGACATGGTCTAGTGTGAGACATCCCTGCCCATGGCAGGGAGGTTGTAACTAGATGATCTTAAGGTCCTTTCTAACCCTAACTATTCTATGATTCTATGATATTTTGCCAAAAGGGGTACTACACGGCTGTGGTCATGGCACGTAATATTGTGGATCCCATTGAACAAGGCTGATGGGGAAGCTATAAAGCTTTTGGTGTACTCTTGCAGAACTGCAGTGGTACTATAGGGAGGAAGTGGAAGAAGGTAAATAGATATAACTTCACCTTTGTGAAGTTTACACCTGCTTTTGGGATAGAAACATTCCTAATATGATACAACCTTGGAATTATGCATTACAGTTCTAGTGCAGGGAATACTTAACTTTGCAGGTTTCCTTGGAACACGTTTTTGTGTGATTTTGCAAGCATTCCAAGACAAAACAGACAACTACATTTGGGTAGACGCCTTGGTATGTCTGACATTGAAATAGGAAACAAGGCTTTGAAAAATGAATTATCCTAGATCAGTATCTTTTTGTTTTAAATGTAAAAGAGTGAAGATTATTTTTGACTTACTGTAAACAATCATGGTTACAGTCCTCTAAATAGCTCACTTGCGTATTTGCTCCTTCTGTGGGTTTTAGTAGTGCTACTTATATGAATGGTTTCATGGATGGACCACCCAGTGGATAAAGAACTGGCTGGACGGCTGTATGCAGAGAGTTGTGATCAATGGCTCAATGTCCAACTGCAGATAGGTAATGAGTGGTGTCCCTCAGGAGTTGCTGTTGGGATTGATCCTGTTCAACATCTTTGTCGGTGACATGGACAGTGGGATTGAGTGCACCCTCAGCAAGTTTGCCGACAACACCAAGCTGTGTGGCTCGGTGGATACCCTGGAGGGAAGGGATGCCATCCAGAGGGACCTTGACATGCTTGTGAGGTGGGCCAGTGCCAACCTCATGAAGTTTAAGCAAGCGAAGTGCAAGGTCCTACACCTGGGTCAGGGCAATCCCAGGCACAGCTACAGGTTGGGTGGGGAAGAGATTCAGAGCAGCCCTGCAGAGAAGGACTTGGGGGTGGTGGTTGATGAGAAATTTATATAAGCTGGCTTCAGTGTGCGCTTGCAGCCCAGAAAGCCAACTGTATCCTGGGCTGTATCCAAAGAACAGTGACCAGCAGGTCAAAGGAGGTGATCCTGCCCCTCTGCTCTCATGAGACCCCATTTGGAGTACTGTGTGCAGTTCCGGGTCCTCAACATAAGAAGGACATGGAGCTGTTGGAGCAAGTCCAGAGGAGGGCCATGAAGATAAGGGGGCTGGAGCACCTCCTGTATGAAGACAGGCTGAGAAAGTTGCTGCTGTTAGCCTGGAGAAGAGAGGACTGCGTGGAGACCTCAGCAGCATTCCAGTATCTAAAGAGGGCCTACAAGGATGCCGGAGAGGGACTATTCATCAGGGACTGTAAGGATAGGACAAGAGGTAATGGGTTTAAACTTAAACAGGGGAAGGTTAGGTTAGATATAAGGAAGAAGTTCTTTACTGTGAGGGTGGTGAGACACTGGAATGGGTTGCCCAAGGAAGTGGTAAATGCTTCATCCCTGGCAGTGTTCAAGGCCAGGTTGGACAGAGCCTTGGGCGACATGGTCTAGTGTGAGACATCCCTGCCCATGGCAGGGAGGTTGGAACTAGATGATCTTAAGATCCTTTCCAACTCTAACCATTCTATGATTTTGTGATTCTATGAATATAAGACCCACAAGAAAGGTCTTTGGCATTTTGAATAAAATTCTAATATTGACTGCTGTTTCAGTGACAAGGGAAAAACTTGTTCCTCTTTGCTGTTACATCCATTGTAATAGTCTTAGTGCACATTATCATTATAACAAGCAACAGGAATCGATGCTACCAATTAATGTAATATTGCATGTTAATGATCCATGCTCCTATATCATATAGAAGGCTATATTCTTGAGACTTATTTAAACAAATAAGAAGAAAGACGTCTTCAAATAACTAAACAGTTTTAACTTACGTCCATAAAAATCAATGAGAATGGGAGCTAAAGCTCTTGTTTATCTATAAATTCAGCACTATGCCTTCTGACTATGAGGTCAGTGTTACAGCACACATGGGACAAAATATCCTTGAATGATTTTGTGCAAGATTACTGCAACAGCCAGACACAGGGAGATAATGTAGAGATACACTGATAGGTTTAAATTTGGCCTGGTTTCATGGGTTTATTTCAAACCCCTCACATTGTGCAGTTTTTGTATGTGTTATATCACCACTTTATAAACCTTTGCTCGTGTGGCCATCTAATTTGTAAAGAAAGCAACCTTTAAGCTGACAAGCACCTTTTAGATCCTTTCTATCCTAGTACCAAAGGAAAAATATGGGCCAAACTATGACTCATGTAGTGTATATGGGATGTGTCTTTCTCAGATTGTGTTAATGAAAGGCAGCAAGTGTTTTCCTATCAAGTCTAAATATTTGTTTGACACACGCATAAATCATGCTCATAAAACCACATTTTTCAGTCTGACCCTATTTATCTTTTCATGTATCTTCACTGCCAAAACCACATGTTTTCCAATCAATAACAACGTAATATGAAATACTGACATGTTTTACGTTCTACATACTATTTGGGATTATATAGCTTTTTGATTTCATTCCTCCGCACTCCCTTCTTCTAATAATGTTCTTTCTTTATCTTTTTCTCTTCTATCTTTAAGAATGCTGAACTATAGAAGCGAATTTTACCTTGTTGTATTTATGATAACTATAAACCCCTCTGTTGTGAACCCAAGCTGAAGTCCTCTGTGGAAATAGTACTGCCTCCTATAATCCTAAGTGTCATCTTTGAGGATGACAGCTTCAAAGTTTCTGGGGAACATGGTTCTCTTGGGATATTAGTGTTGTGAAGAGGAGAGCTCCCACAAGTATTTTAGATCAGTTCCTTAGAGGGTTTTGAACTCTTAACAGCAAGACCTTCAGTTTGACTGAATATTCTATGGGGAATTTGTGTAGAAAAAGAAAGAGGGATGGTACATTGTTAAGCTGTTGATATGACTAAGGAATTAAATAGCTGCGTTTTTTTTATTAATGGAAACTTTTCATTCACATACCAGGTGATCATCACAGGCATCAAGGTACCACTGGTTTGGGGTTTTTTGTTTGCTTGTTTTTTGTTTGGTTTTTTTGTTTTTTTTCTGTTCATTTGCTTGTTTGGTTTTTGGGTTTTTATAGCAGAGCACCATGCACCCCCCTTGTATATTTACTTTCACTGCAAAGGTAATAATTTTGGAATGAAACTTACCTTGAGCTTTGGTTGGTGGGTGCATGTTGCCTCAGGGAGCCCTAGGGTGTGGAAGTATTTTGCTATGTGAGATGTTAGGCTTATGCTTCTCATCATCTTGACAGTTTTTAGTTTTTTGGTGCTATTAGAGCTTTTTGTCAACTACTGGTTTAGATTACACCCCCAACCCACCCTATTAATTGTGGTTAGTTTATTGTGAGGTTCATACTCAGTGGTTCTGGTCTTTATGTGAAAAGTATGATAGAGGGAAATAAGTCTTTGTAGATAAAGCTACGTATTTCTTGAATATTTTATAAACAACATACGATAAAGAATTCATGCTAAGGTTCAGGGAAAAAAAATTGAATATGTGTGACTGGTAATTCAATACTAGCAAGAAAGCAAGACTTCTCTAGTAAAATTTGTGTTATGCAGCTGAATCTCTAACCACCATAATTACAAATGAAAATATTTCCGTTCTGGACAGCTAGTTTATGGAATAAGTACTTTGCCACTGTACAAATTTGCATTGGTTCTGTTGCATTCTCACATATCTGCTTTGGAAATGTCTTTTGCAGTTATGAAGTGTTGTATGGCATCATATTGCTAATACTAACAATTTTAGTGATTGAAAAGGAAGTTTATTGTGTCTCTAATCTAGCAAGCCAGCTGGTATTTAGAAACTGTTACAGCAACGAAGCAGCATGCATTTGTTTCCCGTCTAACTCTGGTCTACCTTGGAAGAAGAGTGAACAAGAAATCGTTTTGGTGATTGGCCTTTATGTGAGTTCCTAGGATGTCAGATGTTACACTCACAGTAACCCACTAAGCTGAGGTGGTCTACTCTGTCAGAAGCACAGGAGAATTTGTCTTTTGGGGACCATGGAGAAATGTTGAATAGCTGTGAGAGGATTATTTTTAACCTGAAAGGTTTACCATGACTTGGTGCAAAGCATGTGGATTACTATTTTACAGTAAACAGCACTGTAGTGTTAGACTGTACCTGAAAGGATCAGCAGGA
>NW_009944866.1:12897-52358 GCF_000696875.1 Nestor notabilis
AGTTACCCCACACTCCAGTTAAGTTTTGCTGTGTGGATGTGAAATTGGTTACAGAGAACACCCAGGCAAGATCCTTCTTTAATACAGCACTGAAGAAAAAGCCCTTAATCATGATGGATTGGATAAGTATAGAGCCAGATTTGTTTTTTACTGGTTTACAAACAGCTTCACTGGAATTTACTCACAAACTCAATTGACTGAAACTGGAACAAATAAGGTGAGTAGAAATTTACAGTTACGCTATTTTCTTTATGAGGTGACCAGTATTAGTAGCCCATTAGTATTTTGGATTCTATGAAAGCTTCAGCATTTCCTTTCTGACAAAGATATAAAAATCCATTCTAAATATGCTATGAAATCACCAGGAGTTGCAGGAAAAAGAGGAGCAAATTTATGGAGTTCAAAGAATAAACATTTATTCCTTAAAATATTTATACTTTCCAATAATACATAAAATCAGTCAAAATATGCAAAGCATAGATGTAATTTTCTGAAAACCTTGGAAAGGACTTAAAAAATCAACTTAAAAGATAAGACTAGAGGAGAAAAAAAACCAAGCCATAGAACATTGGGATCCCCAGAGGGATCTTTTGCTTGAAGATGATTTACCAACTGTAACAATGAATTGAAAGTTAATCATCAATTGTGAGGATAAAGTGTTCTGAACTGCAATGATAAAGACCTGCATTTAATTCCCAATATCTTGATTCCTTTTCTTATCTGTCTGTACTTACCCTTTCAGGGAACAGTGCAAACAATTCTCGCATATATACTTGAAATAGTAGTGTAATGCTGTTTGGGATGGGACTTCGAAAGACAGTAGCACACAAAGATTAGCCACAGAGGTTTCCCAAAGGCAGCAGGAGGACAGGAAACAACAAAATACAGAACCAGAATCTAAATTTGATGAGATTTGGATTGATGTGGTACAAACACCTCAAAATAAATGCAAAAGAACACACTGTTGACATAAAGGTAAAATGTTATTGACCACAAATAGAAGAGCATTCTGACAGCTGGAGTCAGAGCAATATTCAGATAAACATGCAAGGAGAACCACAGTGGAAAGGAGGGGTAGGCAGCTGTAGGGAACCTGGAGAGAAGATTTTTTTTTTTCCCCTTTTTTTTTCTTTTTTTTTTTTTTTTTTTTCTTGAAACATGAAAAGAATTGCAAGATGTTTTTAAAGACATCAGCAGAAATTTTGAAATATAAAAGTTCAGATGGAAGGAAGGAGAGGTAGGAAGAGTGCAAAGTGATTTGCATGACAGGCTCTTGAAGAAGACATTTTTGCACATTTCAAGTGGGTTTTACCCTTAGCAGACATGCCACTTGCAGTATTTGAAATGGTTACTTGGCTCATGATAAGACTGTGTAGCAAAGGTTTGGCATGGCTTGCCTTTGCAGAGTATGGGGAAATAAAGGGAATACACTCATTTATTCCTCTACCCTCCCTGTCCCTCCCCCTGTGGTGGCATGTAGAGACTCAAAAACATTAGAGTACTTTTTTCTCAGCAAGCCTTGTAAAACACTTTTCAGTCAGGTAGTAGGAGAAAAATAAAAGCTCTCTTATTTCAGGCATTACCAAAAGAAAGTAAGTACTAACGTAGGGAGCCTGCCAGGACCAAAGTGTGGGAGACTAAGGGCAAGTCTGAAATGGAGGGAAGTGTTTCCTGTACAGTATCAACTCCACCAGATACATATTTAGACACAGGTACAGGCCTAGCTTTGCTCAGCTATTTCTGCTTTCTACAGAGGTAATTTCTGTCAGTATAGCTGATATATTAAGTTATGGTTTTTAGCAGAACAGGTCCTCCACAGGCTCCTCAAAATCAAAGTTAGAAATGACATGTGAGACCACATGTACAGGACCAACACACATATGTGACATTGTCTGCAGCAGAAGGCACATCAGATGACATTCTGTGCTTTGTCTTAGACAAAGAGACTGCAGGTTCGTGCAGGGTATTGCTGTACTATGTCATAGAATCATAGAGGAGTTGGGTTGGAATAGACCTTTAAAGATCATCTAGTTCCAGGCCCTCTGCCATTGGCAGGGACACCTTTCACTAGACCAGGTTGCTCAGAGCCCCCTGCAACCTGACCTTGAATGTTTACACGCATGAGGTGTCTGCCACCTCTCTGGACAACCTGTTCTAGTGTCTCACCACCCTCATCATAAAAAACGTCTTCCTTATATCTAGTCTTACTTAACCCTCTTTTAGTTTAAAACCATTACCCCTTCTCTTATTGCTACAGGCCCTGCTAAAAAGTCTGTACCCACCTTTCTTATAAGGCCTCTTTAGGTACTGGAAGGATGTTATAAGGTCTCTGTGGACCTTCTCTTCTCCAGGCTGAACAAGCCCAAGTCTTTCAGCTTCTCTCCATTGGCGAGGTCCTTCAGCCCTTTGAGCATCATTGTGGCCCTCCTCAGGTCTTGCTCCAACAGGTCCACTTCCTTATTTTGTTGGGAACCTGAGAGCTGGATGCAATACTCCAGGTGGGGTCTCATGAGGGCGGAGTAGAGGGGGAGAATTCTCTCCCTCGACCTGCTGGCCATGCTGCTTTTTGTGTGGCCCAGGATATGGTTGGCTTCCTGGGCTGTGAGCACGCATTGCTGGCTTGTGTCAAGCTTTTCATCTACCAGTACTTCCAAGTCCTTCTCAGCAGGACTACTCTCAATCCCTTTCTTCCCCAGCTTGCATTAATTCCAGGGGTTGCTTTGACCTCTCTGCAGGAGCTTGCACTTGGCCTTGTTGAACTTCATGAGGTTTGCACAGGCCCACCTCTCAAGCCTGACAAGGTCCCTTTGGATGGCATCCCTTCCCTTCAGTGTGTTAACCACACCACTCAGCTTCATGCCATCTTCAAACTTTTTGAGCATGCATTTGATCCCACTGTCCGTGTCATTGATGAAATCACTAAATTGTACTGGTCCCTAAATGAGTCCCTGAGAGATACCTCTTGATGCTGATCTCTATCTGAATGTTGAGCTGTTGACCACTTCCCTCTGGATGTGACCATCCAGCTAATTCTTCATCCACTGAACAACTCTCTCATCAAACCCCTGTCTCTCCAATTTAGAGAGAAGGATGTGGAGGGGCACATGTCAAAGGCCTTACCAAAGTTCAGATAGACACAGTTAAATATATAAGGAACAAAGGTGAAATAGAACAGAAGCGGCATTAAATTTGTTCTTGTGCATAAGTCAGCATTGGTCGTGCACTTGTTACACCTGTCTTATGCCTACAGCACAGGGCTCAACAGGGTACAGCTCTTTGATGCTTGCCCAATGTACAGCAACAGATGTTGTCTGTGGCATATTGTGCAATAACTTGTTTTATTCATACAGATTGAGATTACTCTCAGCTGACTAGTTGTGACTAAAATCAAGTGGGGAAGTATTATCATGAACTCTGAAGGGAGATGAAGCAGTATAAGTAGCATTTGGATGTTTACCTTAATGTTTTAACAATTTCCCATTTGGGAAGTAGAAAAAGAAACAGTCTTTTCAGTGTTTCCACTATCATGAAAAGAATCATAGAAATGAAACCACACAGGTTAAGAAAGCAATTAACAGCAGAAGGACAGATAAAGGGTGTCCACCTCCAGAGGGTGTAAAAAACTTAATTTTGCTTTGAGAATTTGTATAACAGAGAGGTGAAATTATGAGGCTTCATAAAGAATCTCATAAGAAAACTTGCTGATGTCTGACTTGTGTTCCTTTGTTAATCATGAAGCTACTTCTCCCAGGGTCACAAAAAAAAAAAAACCCAAACCAAAAACCAGAAAATGTCAACTCTCAGTGTAACTGACTGAAGAAAAAAAATAATTCTGTTTGTTGGTGTTTCTTGGAATAAAGGGCTTAGCAGAAAGAGGAATAAGAAAATATACAGTGTGTAATAGTTGTCTTAAAATACTGATACAGTAAGGTAAAGGATGTTGAACACTTCTCCCAGAAACAAAATTACTAAAAACTCCTTACTAATGACTATCATATCCCCACTTTTTTGCAAAGTTGTGTAGAAACAGCATACTAAGCTTCATAAAGGGTTTTGGTTTGGGGTTTTTTTTTTTTTTTTTTGGCAAACACACAGGTGGTGGATAAAATGCATCTCATTTTTCAGTGCTCAGAGTGTGTACAGGCTTGGTGAAAAGGAACGCGCAATGATATGAGAAGTTTTCTCACCACTTCTACCACACTTACGTGACCTGAAGTAAGCCATTTCATGACTTACCTGTTTTCCATTCTCCCAAATGGAAATACAAAAACACTTGTGATCATAAATTCATTCGTTACAAGTACTCAGATACACAAAAGTGTTGTGAGAACAGTAATAAACATGGGAAATGTTGAAGGCAGAAAGAAGTGAGGGTCAGAAGGCAGTGGAAACAGAATGATGCTTCTGTGCATCTGAAAATTTCTCCAGTTGGTTCTGTCCCAGAAGACCCTGAGTCTATTTAACCCTTTAAATTGTAATTAATGTTGAATTTACAAAGTAGTTGAACCTTTATTTTCCCTGAGCTCAGCCTTTAAAACCTTCACGAAGCTTCTCTTTCTCACCATGCTGCGGGAGAATTGTGCTTAAGTCACCTTAAGTTAAGCCTATGTTCAATCCTTAGACATATTGCTTCTGCAGTAGGTCCTCCCATTTTTCCACTACCATATGATGCCTGTATATTAGGTTTGATCTCAAAGAGTTCATTGGCATATCTCTTTGTTTTCTTTTTTCTGTTACATAGCTGTTTGCTTTCCTGTTTTCTGAAGTCTGGAAATTAATTTTAGCATAGATGTATGTCTTGCATTCATAGAACCTGACTCATTTCAGTTGCTATCTGTTGTGTATTTTGAATCTGTGCATCATGCTTCCTATAATCTGTTAGTCATAAATGCACAAATACTCACAATACTGTTCCATGATAGCCTTAGCAGGCGCAGAGGCCTGAAGGTAAGGTTACATTTCCTACCCTCTTAGAAAATATGATAGTATACTGTTTTTTAAATGTATATAAAATCTCATTTTCTTCACCTTTGACATGATGCATGGACTTAATGACAAGAGATTAGTTACAGCGTTTTTTTCACTGTATATATATTTCAAAATTTAGAATTATTCAGAAAGTGCATAGCTAAATATTTTTAGGAAGAGGCTTTATATTATAAATGGAATTAAATGCAGGCTTTTAAAAAACCTTATTTGTTGCAATACTGTGTGCACTGTGTTTACCAAGTCTATCAAATATTAATGGAGTAATGAGTTATGCTTTTGCAAATGTGGAATTTTCTTTAGCCTATGCAGCAGAAGAGTAGTCTATCACCCACTGCCCTTACTTGTACAAAGTTCTGTACTAGCAGTGGGAGGTTTTCCAGTCCAGTAGGACATTTTGTATGGGTGATGTCCATAGGACCATGAATCAATACTTATTTTTAAATAATAGAAAGGATTCCAAACTTAATCCTATGCCTGTGGCTATGTTGTTCATCCTAATGACATTTTAGAAAATGATAATGCAGCAACATGTTCTTGATGATGAATTATTTTGCTATATGTCCTGGATTTTGGCTGAGGTAGAGTAAATTTTCTTCACAGTAGCTAGCATGAGGCTATGTTTCAGATTTGTGCTGGAAACAGGGTTGATTATTCAGGGATGTTTTAATTACTGCTGAGCAGTACTTACACAGAGTCAAGGACTTTTCTGCTCCTCACACCCCATTAGCAGCAAGCAGGCTGGGGTTCGCAAGGAGTTGGGAGTGGAGACACCTGGGACATCTGACCCTAGGTGACCCAAGGGAAATTCCATACCATATGGCATCATGCTCAGAATGTAAAGCTGGGAAAGGAGGAGAAAGTGGAGAGAGATTTGGAATGATGGTGTTTGTCTTCCCAAGTAACCATTAGGTGTGATGGAGCCCTGCTTTCCTGGGGATGGCTGAACACCTGCCTGACCATGGGAAGCGGTGAATGAATTCCTTGGTTTGCTTTGCTTGTGTGCAGCTTTTGCTTTACCTTTTAAACAGTCTTTGTCTCAACCCACAAGTTTTCTCACTTTTACACTTCTGGTTCTGGGAGGAGTGAGTGAGTGGCTGTGTAAAGCTTAGTTGCTGGCTGTTTATCTATGGCAGTATGCTAAGTACCTGATAAGCAGTTGCCACAACTTTGTCTATAATAATTTGAATTGTTGTAAATCCAGTTCAGAGTGTCAGTGCATAAATCTCAAGGAGTACTGTCAATCTTCTTTTTAATATATATTCTTTCAAAAAAAGCAGCATATAATTATATGGTATATATTTCTCAGCTTTATTCCAGATCTTGTGATGAAACAAGGAACATGTAGAGTCCTACCCAGACACTTGAGTAACTCATAGCCTAAAGGAGCTAAGAGTTTCATGCTAAATCAAATTCTGTGTAAAGGACATGACAGCCTTAGTGTTAATATTAAAAAAGAGAATAGAAAAATCCCATTTTGACCGTACTCATCCTTATTATGGAAAACTCCTGGAAATAAGCAGCAAGAAGTATTCAATCCTTTTTCCTCTTATGGACACCTCTAACCACTGCCTAGGGAAAAAAGAAACTACATTCAGTAGTACTCTTCTCTTATTTCCATTTCTTCTTCCATCCTTCTCTTGTGAACCTCCATGAATCCCTTTCATCCTCCAAAACCAAAGGAAAGCTACACTGAAAGTTGCTCTTATCCTTTAACTCCCCTCAAAATAAAATGCTGCAACCGCTTCTGAAAAATGCTTTTATATATGTGCAAGTGCCTGCGATATCTCTATAAAGATCACAGACATCTGAGTGTTGTGTGAACTACTTATTTTTAATAGCAAAATGTTGACCTAGGATTGGTGTGTGTTTTGGGAAACACAGCAAAACAGAAATTCATTCTTTTAGAAAAGGCTACCAAAGGCTTACGAACCACATGAATTTCTCCTAGGCTTGTAAACTAGGGCATGACTGTAACTTGTTTTTTTAATATGGGCCTTGTGCTGGCTTTCTGGCTTTTTACTTTTAGAAAAGAGTGTGTTTATATTAATTTGGGAGCATTTCACATAATCAGGGAGTCACAGTTTACTAAAATATATTTAGAGTTGTAAATAAACCCCTCTTTATAATGTAGCTACTGTGTTATAATGTAGGGGGGTTAATACAACAGTTAGCTGTCTCACTTGTTTTCAGATTGAACACTAGCCAAAAAAACGTGCAGTTCTGCTTAACTATGTCAGTCATTACTATCAACAAGTAAGAAATTAATCTATAGCACATTTCTAATAGTCATGTTAATGTGGCTTTTAGTGCTTTTATTAAAAAAGAGAATCGGTTTCAAATGTTGCTGGAGTAACTTCAGTTTCCCTTTCACAGATGATAATTAACCTTTGACTAACTGAAGTATTAGTGGGTGTAGAAATTTTTAATGTGTTAAATGTGATGATTTTATTCTCATGAGTTTACATACTGGAAGAGCTTATTATACCATCATACGACTGAAAGAAGGAAGGAGAAATGATTTTATAAAATTTGAAATATTTATCTACATTTGTTAGTATGCCCTAAAGCTAAATTAGTTGTTTTGGAATTTTTGTGGTTGCTTTGCATTCTTCTGCTATCCAGTTACTTAATCCCTGGTCCTGCAAAATATTAAAGTGTCCCCCCCCAAAAAAAAAAGCACAGTTAAGGTATAATTTTACAACTTAAAAAAAAAAAAAAACAAACAAAAAAACCAAACCAAACAAAAAAAACCACCCATAAAAAATTAACAACACCCCCCCCCCCAAAAAAACACAAAACCAAACGTTCTACCCAGAGCTTTAAGCACCACAATGTTATAATAATTATTAACTTAATTGAAAAGCAACATGATTGTTTTCAATTATTTTAACAATTAGCTGTCAGCAATCTATAGAAAATCTCCTTTCCCTTCTACCCTCTTTCTAAAGTACCTTCTGAGACATCTCTGAATTTATTCTCTGAAATGTATTCTGAAGATCCTTTTTGTATGAGTAGGATGAATGCAAAGGCACTCAGAGGAGTTCCTTACGTATTTAAAGTTGCTTGAATGCTTAAATCTTAAATGTTTTGCCCTATTACTAGTGTAGCCTTGATTTTGCATCCTTACGTGTACCATTCTTATGTATATGAGGTGATTTTAATTTCATTAGTTTACTTTCTATGAGAAAATGCTCAAAGAAATGCCTTCTTTGAGCTCGAGTTGTACTTTTCTGAGAAGTTTTTATTTATAAAGAAAAAACCCAACATATTTAAAACAGTATGTTGGTTTATGATGGTAATAAAAATACTTCCTCTTAATTTCCAACACCAGTATTTTCTATTAGGAAATAGGAAGCAAGTAGATGATCGTTATGGCTTAGTGTTCAGTGTTCTGCCTAATGCATTACTAGGAGCTGAGATCTACCTCTGATTACAATCTTGATTTCTTTTTGCTATTCACTATTAGTCACCAAATTAGTCACCTGATTATCTTAAATTAATGTTATCAGTAGATATATTTGCAGATTTGAGTTTGAAATGTGTTTCTGGCAATGCACCGCACTAATTACTTACATCTTTGTTAGGTGCAGGATGATTTAGTTTAAAATGCCCTCCTTTTCCTTCCTCATGCTGAAATCTAGGAAATCCAAAAGTTCTTGATACTGCCAGAATCGTTCCATACAATTTCCCTCAAAATAAAGTTGAGAGAGAAACCTGATATGCAGGCTTGTCCTACCACGTACTGATTTAAGTAATCTGTGGTGTTCACTAAGGTCCAGATACAGTCATGTCCATGCAATTTCTTTGTGCTTATTCTGCCCACCCTGCCTCCTCCCCAGTACTCAATATCCATGTTTTCTCCTGACACATGACCAGGCAAACACATGTTTACAGGGCCTAAAGGAGAGAGAGCAGCCAGGAGCGTGATGCAGGATGCCAGAATCATTCCCATCGTTCATAGCCAGGCCAGTGCCTGAGGTGCCTGGCTTTAATGGAACTGCTAATTCGTCTACAGCAAGGGCTATCAGTTGTCATACCGCAGGAATCTATCTACCACATTGTTGCATCCAATATGTGTGTTCTTTGAGAGTATCTTATTTCTGGACTTCAACCAAAGGCGTGAAAGCAGTAAGGAAGATGGGAGTTGCTAGCTTGGGCCTTCATTCTGCTTCAGGGGAGATATTAACATGTTTAAGTATGAATTCTATGTAACATAGCTTGCAAGACTAGTCTCCAGTACAGAATTTGTATATATATTTACAGACATTCATTGTGACTCATCAAGTAAATCATACTCATTTTCCAAATTAGTTCTATATGCCTATCAAATATATACTTTTCAGACAGCTGTGGTCCGTTAAATATATAATTTGCTTTTTAAGAAAATTAAAATTCAAAGTTAAAATGAAACTTTGAGGCAAATTTTTACCAGAAGGAGATTGGGACATTTTTCAAGTGTGAAATTTTAATAGGTAGGTATAAAATTACAGGGGTTTTTGCCTGAGCAGGTGGTTCTAACAAGATGAATGTAAACAGAACTTCTTGCTACCAAAATGGTACAGGTTTCTAGATATTTTGTTCTCCCTTCATAGATCTGTTGCAAAACAAATGCAAAGGTCACTAAAAGAATCATTGTCAGAGATACTAACAAAAGTAATTTTAATAGAAACGTATAAATGTGTGATTCAACAGAACTCAATGGCAACATCCACTCTATTACATACAAAAAGAGATTGTGTCAGAATTAGCGATGATTTATTCAATCTTGGGTTAAAGTGATTTATACAGAATTTAATTGAAATAATGTGTATAGAAACTGAAAATACAAAGGAACAAGGGAGGCTTTCCTGTTGAGTCATGAGGTTCAAACTAGACCCTGTTGCTTCCTAAACTCCTGACTGACCCTGGGTGTGACTGGATCTAGTTCTAGTCTCAAACTTGGACAATGGTTTACGTCTAATGGAATTTAAAAGAAAATTGAGATAGAGGGATTAAAGGTGTAAAGGGTAAGGGAAACCTTCCTGTTGAATCACAAGGTTCAGAATGGACTCTCTTGCTTTTTAAACTGCTTCTTGGAGAAGAGTCTAGGTGTGGCTGAATCTAATCTTAATCTCAGATCTGGACAAAGGTTTTATGTCTAATGAAAGAAACATAGGAGATAAGGAAATCTTCCCATTGAGTCACAAGGTTCACACTAGACCCCCTTGCTTTCTAAACTTCCTCTTAGAGAGGAGTCTAGGTGCAGCTGGATCCAGACTTAGCCTCAGACTTGGTCAACGGTATTCATCTTAAGGATTACAAATGTAATTTAGCAGCAGTTTGTATTGTTAAAATGAATATCAGGATTTCTAACAACACTTGATTATTGAAGCCAATATACATGCACTTAAAATTAAGTGGCTAAACTAACACAATACACTAAGATTGAGCTATATGGATATATAGATGTATATACATGTATGTATGTTAAAAATTGCCCTTGGATGCAGTGAAAAGTAAGAGTATAGCACAATATTTAAGTCAGCTTTCTCAGCAATCCTCAGTGGGTGAAGGGTTGAGTGTCAGTGAGCAGCAGTAACAGCCCAGGCAGATCATCCCCCTGTTTCATAAGCTTCGAGAATTCATGGCCTCTGAGAGGTGTTTCACTCAGAGGCAGATAACTGGGTTGCAGCCCACTGCAGTCCAGAAGACCTCAAAGAGACTCCATCTTGGGATCACTGTGTCTAAGGTGGTAAAATGGTTGGCTTTGGTCAGTGGTAAATTTTCATCCTGGCTTCAATTCTGTGTTGTTTCTGATTGTCAGGTAACGATTTGTCTTCTCAAAAGAATTTCTGATATGATTAGGGAGTATCCAACTTTCCTGATATGTGTGCCCTTCCCTGCCTTTGGAAGGTAATTGGAGTTAATGGTATGGTCCAGGAGCGCACAACTCTTCCAACTCCTTGCCTCTGTGCAGAGGCTGGGGCCTAACAGGAATTCTTGGGGAAGCAGAGGGGTCCAGGAGAGTGTGTGTGGGGGAGGGGAATGGTCATGCACCACCACAAGGTCCAAGTAATGAATTTTTACTCTGAAGGATGATGGGAAGGGAGGATCTTGGGGACCTTTAATTCAAGGTTGGAACCCAAAATAGGCTCTGCAGATTATTATTTGACATAATTGATACAACAGATGCAACTAGTTGGAAGACTTTAAAGGTTCAGTGAATTTTGCATATGACACATATATGAATCATCCATCTGTGTTTTCAATGATGTGCACTAATCTTTCAAGACAATAGATGTTCAGACTATTATATAGGTGTAATGCTACCTAGTATGTTCAGTTTAATAAGAGTTTATAAATTCAGTTGTTCCTGTCTGCATGAAATGAACTCCACACAAAAATTAACAACAAACTGACAAGTTTTATAAAATTATAAAACTGATTGTGTCAAGAAATGAAATAAAATCTTCTATGTGAGGGATGTGTAATCCTCAGCATCTCTGTCTGACTGATTCTATTTTCTGGAAACTGAGCGTGGGATTCAGCTCCAGATTAAGACACCGTCATGTAGGAGTCACCCTGTATACATCTGAATGAGCCAGCTATCTTAAGACCCATTGTAATTTGACAAGAGATGGTGTGGAAGTGCATCAGTGTTCATGGCGCCTGCAGGCGTAGGGGTCTACATTAGGGTATGATACCATTCTGTTTGCTATACAGGCTGTATAATCTTCATGGTCCTTGTTTATTAAAAAATCCATTAGCAACATGGTCCTTGCTTATTTAGGCACCCATCTTAAAACTACGTTTAGTCTTTATAGTTTAAAGCTTTTTAACTCCTAAAGTTACTCCTCTTCCCCTTGAATTTGGGTATCCTACTGCAGAACTTAAATCACTAATGAAATGCCAGCTCGTTCTGATTTACTCACACTATGGCATAAATTACTTTGTTCACCCGTGGTACCGGTGAAAGACATTGGTTCAGAAAACGGTACCTTAAAAAAAAAAGATATACTGATGCTGGAAAGAAGGATAAATTTGATTGCAACAGGTTAGGCTCTTTGAGTAATTGTAGATTAGTTATTACAGTGTTAGTCCCAGCTTGTCCACAGAATTACAGTCATTGCTGAAACTTAAGCTTCTGTGTATGTTAGGCTAGAGGAAAGCCAGCTCAAGTGTGATTTGCACTGATGTCAGTCATACAGCTGTTATTGGGAAGCAGCCTGTTGCAGTGAATGGCTACAGTCTGCTAACATTTACAGCTGGTTGTAAATCTGCAAAACTCAGAAGTTACTCTTGTACTAATGGCATGTAATGGGTTGAGATGAAGTCAGAGGTTATGCCAAAAGGCTTGTGGGGAAGGAAAATGGCCAAGAAAGGGTCCTGTAACTTCTATGAAAGCAGTTCCAAAACCGAGGACACAGCCTAGCTCAGCATGCAAAACATTTGGAACCTTGTCCAAACACACAGTGAATCATAACCTTATATTAAAATAGTTTTAATTTACAAATGATAGTGATTGCAATGTTGTTTCTACTGCTTTGCGTTGAAACATAAATCACCTCTGTGATTATTCAGTTTTTGACAATACAAAATACTAAATTACTTCTGTTAAATTAAGCAGTTCATTTGTGTTTTGTCTATATAGAAGTCTGATTATGGCTATAATAATTTCTTTTACAAAACTGCTTAACAGTGATAACAGGATAGAACTACTCTATCAAAAACTTTTAAGATAAAAAGACTTGCTGAATATCATTTATTCTTGATCCTGACCATTACAGTTTCCAGGAAACCAGATTTCACCAAGAAAAGTAAACATAGTTCGTTTATTTTGGGGAGCTGCTATCAGTAATAGGCTTTTTTTTCTTCTGCTTTCAAACTTATGTCTGCGTCTAGTCTTTCTCCATCAGTTATACCCAAATTGTACACAGAAAATTCCAGGATGGAGAGAATTATTTTTAACTCGCATTAACAAAGAATGTAGAAATCATGTATATCCAAATGCATTTCCAAAACATTCTCTGACATCTAAATCACAAAGTTAATATAAGCTTAGCATATCTATATATCTGAAAGCATGAGTTAAAAGCTCTAAATCCATTGAAGTTAATTGGATCGTTCCCACTTGTCTACATTAAATACCCTGCATTTACAGTTTAGTTAATAATCCTGTTGCTGAAGAGATGGAATGAATCTAGCATTACCAAAACTTTATTGAATCCTTAATGCTGACAAAATACACTCTTAAAGGAAAATTATAAATTTAAAATTTTGCTTCTTATTATGGACACTACTCATTGCACATGTGCAAAAACAATCTTTGCTGCCCCATAGGAACATGCTTATAGCTGTCTGTTACAGGAATACCTTTCGCTTTCCTCAGTTTGTTTGGTAGTTTGTTAGTCTAAGATATTGTTCTGGTGCCAGTAGTTTGCTATACTTGCTGTAGGCACTCATTCTGCTCAGCAGGATGGAGCTTGGGTTGCTGGGATATTTTTTTTTACTAAATTTGGTTAACTTCAGAAATGGTGATAGGGACTGTTTGTTCAAATATTCTCAGAAAAATTTCTCATGGATTTGTTTAGTTTCTAAACAGAAGATATTCTAGTCATATCAGGGACTAATCTTAAACCATAATAATTATCACCAAATAGTTAAATTAGTTATAAAGTAACTAAACATTATGTGTATGTGTGGTTGTTACAAAATGGCATATTTAATTTAGCTACTGATTTTCTTATCAAAAGGGATCCATGCATGAAACTGTAGACCATCATTATAATCTAACAGCTCATACTGTTTATGTAAATTCTCCGTATTTGTAGGGAAAAGAAAGTACCTTTTACCCCACTAGGATCAACTTTAAAAAAGAGAAACATAGCTCAGTATAAAACCCCTGGTAACTGTGCCCATACTGTGATCCTAAGCAAGTTGCTTTCCGAGAATGAAAATAAATAAAAATAGAAGTGAGAGTACCTTCTGTCCAATGTTGAGAAACGTTATGCTTTTATTTTCTGTGCATTTTGCCGCTTCCCTTCAGAGAGGGGTGTTATCATCAGCAGATAAAGAATTAGAAATGTCATATCATCCCAAACCTGTCAACTCTCACCTAAATGGCTGTTATGAAAGTGGAAGCAAGGGCTACTCTGACATTTTGCTCTTAAATTTGCTATGCTTTTTGTAAATAATATATTGTAGTCCTAGACTTGACATTTTGTATATCTATTTTATTTTGATGATCATTTCCTGTTCACTAGCTTCTGTGTTAAGGTATTAAATTATGAAATAGTAAGCGGGAAGGTAAAGTTTCTACTAGAAGGGTTTTGAGCCATCTGTCCATTTGGGAGTCAACACTAGCTGTATAAATACATAGTCCCAAGTAGTACTGCTTGTCTGTAAATTCTGCTAGATTAGAATTGATTTGCTGATTTCTTTTCATGCTTCATTCAGTAAAAGGATTTTAGCTATCCATTTGGGAATCCTTAATAGAACTTGCAGAGCAAGTCAACTGTAGTTTCAAAACAAGTACCACGCTAATATTGAGAACGTCAAAATGAAAATGATTTTTCTTATGACGAGTATTTGAGCCCAAGTGCTGGCAATGTCGTTCTTGCTTTGTGACTGCTGAGATGTTTTGAGTTTTTCTGTGTAAAATTATGGTCTTCTAAAGATACAGTATGTAAATATGAGAAAATAAATGAGGCCAGGCACTTTTTTCTGACAGCCTTCTATTTAAATGCTGTCCCCTCAGTTCTCCCATCACTATTTGTCAGAGATATGCACTTTGATTCTGTCAAAGGGTGTGCTAATGAGAGCAAATATAACTATGTGTCTAAAAGCTAGTGACCACAGTCCCAATTAAATGGTCTTTAAGGATGCCTTGAAAGCTTTCAGTAGTGGAGAAACATTTGACTTGAAGGATCTTTCTTCTTTCTAAGATCCAAGTTAATGGAAAGACTGTAGTTCTGAACACTGCATTATTAGTATCAGTATTATCTTTTGATGTATTTCTATTTATATTTCAGTAATGCTTGGAGCTTCAAATATGTCGGAAATATATCTTTGTGTTAAAAAAGCGTATAGGAGAACCTATCTGTATATGTGTGTACACATCTATTTATATAGCTAAAAGAAAATTGACCACCTTTATTTTCCAAGAAGAAACTTTGCTGTGCAAATGTTTTAAAACATTAAAACATGAAATATGTCTGTACATGCCTATAGATGTAAAACATCAGAAGTACTATCTCTGCCTGTGAGATCACAAGGGACAAATCTGTGTGTGGCAGCAAGAACAAGGAAACTCTGTGACTTCAGGTACCAACATCGGATGATTGGGAAGTTCTGGCCAGTGCTGAAGACAAGCTTTTACAATCAATGACAGTGTGTGCAGTTCTGTCTAATTCAGCCTACTGAGAATGACTCAGCATGGATGACGTCTACCTTGGTTGCTCACTATAGCATCAGATTTTCTTTGTGCTTCTCAAAATATGGCAAGAAATCCAGTGATATGGAGTTAATTTGAGGGAATTGAAAAGTGGATCAATGAGGTGCTTTACCTATAGACTCCCTGCCCCTCTCTCTGCTGAGTGTGAGGAGAGGCTTGGATTGCAGTCAGCTATAGAACACAAAACATTCTCCTTCACTTGACCACTTCTCTAAAGAAATTTAGCTCTGTGAGGTAGCTGGAGAACTGAGTTTTACTGATAGTGGCTCATTCAGAAAATTGAGGAAATGAGACTTGTGCATTAGTTATGATCTCTATGGTACGCAAGGTTGTGGATTTCTAGGTGGGTAAAATATTACACAGGTTGCAGCAGTACAGTGAATTACACAGAGCTCAAAGAATGTGGCTTAACAGGATGACATGAAGCACATTGGGGAGAGGGGTGGGAGAACTTATTTCATTCCAAACTCTATATGAAAATATTATGCACAATTAACTTGATTTTCTCTGCAATGTTCAATTACATGGTTACATGAAGACCATTTTGCTCTGCTATTTAGGCTATGAAACTGGGTCTCAAGAGAGCTGGACTCTATGCTCAGCTGTGCCATAAACAAAACTATATAACTGCTGTAACACCAGCCCCTGCAGTTAATGGAATTAGCTGGGGAGAAGGCTTTTCCAGCTGAAGGCAAACTGACAATGTTTGTCCCTAGGAAAAGTAATTACTTGTGCAAGAATCCCAAAGCTCCTTCACCTGCTGAGACTGCTGTTCTGGGCTAGTTTCTTTACAGAGAGGGATACTTGGTGGCAAGATTACAAAGGTTATTTTTCCGATTGTTTTGGGCTGAGAACAGAAGGGAATAAGTAAGTAAGTAAAATAAGATGTTTGGTGGTGCTTTGTTTTGGTGTTGTTTTTTGTTTGTTTGATTGTTTTCTTGTTTTTTGGTTTTTTGGGGTTTTTTTAGTATGTTTTTAATTATATTTTGGTATTTAAGTCAAGAAGTAGTAGAGAATGTTTTCTGGTAACATCTGTCATTGCTGTACGTGACCCACCCTACCTGTGTGAAACACAATAAGACCCAAAAAAAACCCAGACCACAAAGGCAGCAAAAAGAACAAACATTACCAGTTTTACCTAAATCGATGATGGTTTTCTCAGCTGTGTCTCTTTGTATATCCTTATATGAAGGACGCACTTACTGCATTTAACTTGCACTGTTATTACAGCAATGCTATAGAGATCTTTAAAAGAAAGGGAAGATTAATGCTGATAAATTAATCACAGCTGTAAACCTTTTGGAACTGAAAATCTGGATCTTAAAATCGTGAATCTTTGGTTCTATTGAATAAGCTAAATATAACTTTTTTTAAGCTTGTGGTCTAAAACAAGCTCGTATCTTGCTTAAAATTAGGAAGCAGTTTGATTGTGACAGCTGTAGAAAATAAATGTAGAATTTTATTTGAATGTACAAAGACTAAAAAGCAGTGCATTTATAAAAAAATTGAATTTCATCACAAATCTTTGGTAGTATGTTCAAAAGGGGTTTTTTTGTGTGGTTTTTTTGTTGTTGTTGTTGTTTTGTTTGGTTTTTTTGTTTGTTTGTTTTGTTTTGTTTGTTTGTTTGTTTTAAATTAGATTTATCCAGAGAATAACTGGGGAAAGTTAGAAATCTGGGAGTCTTGTTCCTGCTTAACTTTTACTCCTGAGTTGACCTCCTGGCACACATGCAAATAGGAGCAGTTCTGTTAATGGTAGTGGATCTATATATTATTTGGATCTTTACGTTATTAGGAGATTTAGCCTGTTGACTTAAGAGAACTTCCTCGGAAGCTGAAAGTTAAGCACGGGCATAAGTCTTCATTAGAATCTGGATTGTAGTCATTACCTGTAGAGAGAGAGAATTGATTCATGATCTTGAAGCTCAGGTTGAGGCACAGCTCTGTAATATTGCATTCAATTCATTATAGCAGTTTGTCACCTTGGGATATGAGTATCTAAAACAATATGAATTATTAATGCAAGTAAAATGTTAAAAGCTGTGTGAACGTGTGATATAAGCAAGTGAGGTGGCACTGGAGTGGTAAATGCTTATGATAATGGTGGTATAACAGCTTTCAAATTTTGTTTTTTTCATGTCTGTTACTTGCCTATCCCTCACCCCTGAAGCTTTGTTCCCCATCTGTAGTGTTCCTGGTTAAATGCTTGGGAATTGTTCTTCTGTATCAACTGTGGCCAGGAGAGCCTTGGTCTGTTTGAAGCATCCTTTTCCTCATGTGTAACTCCAGTGGGTGGCTTAGCCACTGCTTTACTGTTCTTTTCCTTAGTTTCACTGAAAGGAAAACAAAAAAATTACTTTCACTCTTCTTTCCTCTCTCCAATGTATTTTTTTATTCCCCCATTGGCTAGAATAGAAGCCAGGGTGGTTCAAAAGCTATGATGTGTGGAATAATTATTAGGTTGCTGGTTCTTCTACTGAATTGCTCCCTTCTTGTACTAAGCATGCTCCAAACAGAAATTATGTTTTATTGTAACCCTATATAAAGATTAGCAGGGAGCTCACCTAGGATATTAGCTGTGTATTTTATGGAAAGTTAGGAAAAAAAGTACCTGTGCTGCCTTTGAACCTGCCCTGGGAAATCTCATTCACCTGAGTCGTACTGCTGTGTGCACTAATGTGCAGGGGCTGAGTGGAGCAGAGCTTTACCCATCCAAAATACTGTCTGGCAGGACATTGTCAGGATGCCAGTGCAGGCAGACATCCAGAAAGATGAGGTGTGCATGCTACATGCATCATCAGGGCTGAACAGGCATATCATGTAACCAAAAACATCTAGAAGAGAGTTGGGTATATAGAGTGGTCTGTTGCAAAAGGAGTGGGATTTAAAGAGAGGCTGAAATGAAGCTTCAATTGAGATGCTCTCTACAGGACATGTGAATATAAAGTGCTGTCATCTCTGAGAATACATAGAATTTCAGGTTGCACCTAAAATGGGAAGCAGAGAGGTGAAACTATCTACATTCCCAGATTCTTATCTCATTTAAATTCACACAAATCTAGTGTTCAGTAATGAAACTCCTTCAGATTTAACAAATCAAGATCTAGCCAGTGTGATTAATCCAGTGAATAAAAAGGTTTGGGATTAGACATTATTTGTGTGTCACTTTAGCAATATGCTGTTATAAAAGACACAGCAGGAGTTAGTCTTGAAGTGTCAGAATAGCTTCTTTAGTGACAAAGCATTTATACATGTAAATTTTCAAAGAAAGTTGGCAACCCTTTTGTGGGTTCAGTTTGCACCTGTCATTCACTTGCTGATGCAAATTTGAGTTACTTGCTGCTCTAATTACAGTATTTGATTGTCATCACAAATCAGGTAGTAAGATGTGAAACAACTGAGGTTTGTGCTATCATTTGTTGTTAAAACACGAGTGCAAATGTTATTATCAAAAGCAAAGTCAACCAGGGCTTTGCCTTTATGATAAGTACAAATACTACAAATAAGTACAACATGGAAGGAAAAGGAATATAAGGGGGGAAAATAGCAAGGAAAGGAGTGAGCATGTGGTGAAAGCAAGATGGTAATAAGGGAAAATAAAAAGTAGATTTTTGCCTATTACAACAAAGTATTACAATAGATATTTTTTCAGTTAGGTGTTTCTTAAGACCCAGCTGCTGTTTGTACCAACCAAACCTCTTTTCTGTAAGGAATTTTAGTTATTTCATTTTTGCTGAGAACTTTCTAATTTTCCAGTGAAATAAGGTGTTTTTAGAAAATTATTCATCAGATTACTGTTATGCTGTATCTTTATATTTTTTCACTACATTTATAAGAAAAAATGTCAATGTTTTAATTGCAACATACAAGATTTTGATTTTTTAATTCTCTTCACTGAAAATGTTGAGATGTGAAGATTGTTACTTATAACTCATTATTAATTTCTTTCAAATTATAAACAGGAGATAGTTAGAACATGTTATGGTGCCTCAGCTAGCATCTGCTAGACTGTGATAATTCAGCACAGACTTTTTTTTTTAGTTAGAGAGTCTGTTGCATAAAAATGATAGTTCAAATAACAAAGGGTTGGTTATTTTATATTTGGATCTGAGGGCAGGGTCTAAAAATGTGAGGTAATTTCACTTCACAGACCTTCAATGCTCAATTACAAAAGTGAGCTAATAAAGAAGAAACAGAAAAGGATGGATGGAGGCACTTACTGAAGCTTAAAGAGAAACATATAATTGTATTTGATGTTTGCACTACCAGATTCTATGGTGTTGTAAATCATTTAGCGAATTTTCCTAATATCTGTATTATTTCAGCTGTTGGCCTTAGTCTCATCTATCTCCTTTTTTTTTGAACAGATACCTTAACTAAAATAATGCTTATAAGAATGGTGATTTCTAAATTGCTAGATCCATGGAGTCTGCTTAAGCTAATATAACAGTATAACAGGTGCTTTTTTTTCTTTCCCGTTTTTGTCATTACTGAAGGAGAACATTTTGGCCGGAACAATAGCTGTATAAATGAGTCCAGATTTATCAAGTTTAGAGGATTTGTACTGTTGTTTTACAAAATGGTGTCAACTTGCAGCATGCCTTTCCTGGTTTTTTTTTGGTTTTTTTTTTTTTTTTTTAATGATTAATAGCTTTCCTAGGCCAAAAATCTAATGACATCCACAGATTCCTTGCCTCCCACACACATGTGGTCCAAAAGGCCAAAGATAATTTCTGCCGAATCGAGACTATAAAGGGAGAATTTGTAATCAGCTTTAATGTATTTGGAAGCTAAAGTACCTTAGTCTTTCATCAAAGGGAATGATAAAACCCAGAATTAATATGGCTGGATTTAATTATTTCTGAGTGCGTAATTACTTTCTAGCTAACTGGACAGAGGATGTATGTTATTTCTCTTATTTTGAGCAAAGGAAAGCCATCTACATGCACATAATAGTCAAATAGCAAGTTTTTAAAATGCATCATGTTACGTCCTTAGCAGTGACTGTGATACAAATAGAATAAATATTTGAATAATACTTTAAATAATGTAAGAACTATTTTTAAATTAAATGAGTAGAGAGTTTATTAGGAGTTCCTCCTGCACGTAGCATTCAGTTAGCTTCTGTAGCAAGACAATTTGTTGCCTTTAGGAAACATAAAATGCAGTAATCGCTTCTTCCCCTTTTTAAACTGACTTAGGAGTCTACTTTCCCATTAACATTAATGACAGTTATGGGTATGCAGCAACATGAGGCTAAATGAGACTAAACCTTAGAGAGCTTCTTGATAAGTAAATCATATTTGCATCAGCATTTTAGAGTCTGTAGTATCTTCTGTTCCCTCCATTATTTATGGTACCTGATTACTTTGTTGATATTTTGTATTTATTGTATAAACTTTAGTGAAAAATTAGGCCAGCACAATAAGGCAACATATCTATCTGAAGAGTTATGTCTTAAACATAGTAAAATGGTCTTTTTGTAATGGATGCCCGTTTCTGTAAGTGAAATGCTCGAAGAGGAGGAATAAGTGGGCCTTTGCAAGCTACAGTAGAACAACAGTGAAAAGTAACTGTGGACAAAAGACTTTGGGCAGTCAACATTCCGTGAAACGTATACACTTTTTTGTTTCATTGGCTACTAGTCCATCATGTCTTAGTATCAGTATTTTTAAAATTAGTTTCTGTTACCTGAAAAGAATGTTAAAATGATGGAAGAACCATAAAGAATCATACATTGAATAAGCAGTCGGGGATAAAGAAATAAATCTAGTTGAGGGATACATTTAATTTACAAAATCATAAAGTTTCTCTAGAAATATTAATTCAAACCTGCAAAAACCAGCTGAAAATTATACACCTACTAAGCAATTTATTTCCAGACTTCTCAGACCTGACTAGCACCCAGGCAGTAAACACCAAGCATTGCACCTTGCCTGTGCATGCTGACAGGAGCTACAGTGGTCACAGCTGATGCTGCAGCATTAGTTGGAGCAGTTGACCTTGCAGGCAGAATGCAGGTTGCACAAGGGCCAGGCTGTGCCATCAAGCTCTTGGCAGCTTGTCCTTGGCAGTGCTGCATATCTGGAGAGTCACAGAAGTGTTTCTGAAAGTGTGTGGAACAAGATTTCTAGATGAAGATAGAGTGTGAGTTCAGGAAGAATCAGCCACTATATTGTTTCATGTAGTGAAGAGAGGTGGAGAGGAGTTCCATCTCTGTCCCTGTAGCCAGAGACACTGGTTCAGGTAAGAGAGTCTGATGACACTGTCACTCAGGACAGTTTAAACTGATTGCTGCAAGACTGTAGTTAACTCTCGATTTCCGGAGCTCTAGAAGCCTTCCGCTCCTGGCTGCTCAGGACTAACTCGATAGGTGTTGCATGTACTGAGTCTGACTCCAGAGAAGAGGTTTCTGCTCATCTTGTGTCAGAAGTGCTTTCTTCCTGGAGCAGAGTGAAGCATCTGGAATACAGCAGCATGAACGCAGCCTGTGAAGGGAGGAGAGGTCACAGACGCTTCTTGTGCTCTGTCACACAGGAGGTAGGGTGGTGAAGCAGTGCTGCTTTTGCTTTTGCCCCAGGAAACTAAATAAACCAGCCCACAGCACATAAAGTACAATTGTGCTCTGGCTTTGGAAGTCACATTCTGCCTGTGCATCACTACAGCCAGTGCACTGCAAGCAGCTGCTGGGATTCTCCCTCATTGCCTGTGCAGGGACAATGTCTGTGCTCTTCAGGAATGCTTCCACCCCAGGCAGAGCATCCTGCTGCAGTTCACTAACTCATCTTCCCTGTTGCTGCTGTGGCTGCTTACAGACCCTTCAGGGACATGCACTCAACTCTCCCTGACTTAGTGGCACCCAAGCAGATTGATGATACGGGCAGGATGTTTCATGACAAAGGCTTTTCCTTGGAACAGCTCCATCCACTGTCATGTTGCATTTTGAGTAATGCCAAGATTGGATGTACAGCTGGGAACTTGGAAGATGCTGGTTTGTGAAAGCTGTGTGAAAGAGAAGGCAGTGGGACAAGTGGTCTTTAAGGCCTCAGAAACCCAGAGCCTCTTACCTGCTGGACTTTGCAGCTTCTTGGGAAGTTTGTCCTGCCAGATCAGAAATGGCCACTGTCCAGACACCTAAACCGAGTGACAGGAGACCATGGAAAGAAGGTTGCTGCTGGACTGACCTGTGATTTGTATTTTGTGAAGAGGAAACTGAGCCCAGGACCAACTTTAAGGTCCCTTCCAACCCAACCCGTTCTATCATTCTATGATCCTACAATTCTGGGTGGTGCTTAGGGGACATGGTTTAATGGTGGACTTGGCAGTACTGGGTTAATGGTTGGACTCGATGATCTTAAAGGTCTTTTCCAACCTAAAAGATTCTATGATTTCAGTCGTGATTAATTTTTACTTTAAAAGGCTATTGCTTTTATGTTTTCTAAAACCCTTTCTACAAGATTTTGTTTTGTTACCTGATTGTGATTTCGGTATGTTTTCAGAGAAAGTCATAACTGTGTAAATACTAAAATTACCCAGGTTATTTTAATAGCTAGCTTCAGGTGTACTTCGCCATATTGTAAAATGAAAGGTGGTGTGGGATCTGTCATTTGTACTGAGATGTTTGATGCACTATATAACTGCTGTTGAGATCTGGAACCACAATCTACACAAAATACCTGACGAAGGCCAGCTGTTAAAAGGAAGTAACATTCATTGTTGTTATGCTTTGCATACACCTTTTACTTCTCTAGTTTCATTCTTTTAGAAGTAAAGATGCTGTGGAATGAGAATGATGGGCAGCAAGACATTCAAATGTGTGCGTTTGGATAGGGTCAAGTTACCTAGATACCATATATTGTAAAGATTATATTCAGGGCTTGTATTAGGAAAAGCTATTGCATCACCAAGGCTCTGTACTAAACAGAGTGATTGTTACAGATGTGACTATAAAAATGCTCATGTTTAATTTATAATGTATAATGCTAGTGTTCTGTATTTAGAATGAGTTTAGAACTATACTCCTGACTGACTCAGTAATTGAGGTATTCAGCTTTGGTTTTCAATAATATTGTCCAGTTCCTACTTTCACATTTAAAATCTCATGGTACTTCATGGGTTGTTTCTGTTTCTCAAATCCATACACCTGGTAGAAACATTTTATGATTTTATTTTTTTATTAAACGTATCATTCAAATACATGGTATTTTCCTGTAAATGACACATTTAGTACTGAATGACTAATATCCTGTAAAATAACAGAACTAGAGAGAGCTTTTGAAATACGAATGTTTTAATACTCCATAGTGCTTAGAGGTAATGCATGTCTCTTGCCTACATCTACTGCAAATATCAACACATACTGTTCATCTCTCTTTTGTTGTTGTTTTTGTCTATTGCTATTTTATGCATGAGAAAGTTCTTGTTTTCTAGTCTGTGCTTGGCCGGCTTTTTCTTCTTTTGTTACTTAGTCCTGTGTTCCTACTGATTGCTTTTTTGCATGCAAATTACAGAATGTCATGGAAATGAGAGAGCTCTGAAAAAAGGGAAAGATAATGCTGAGTTCCAATTGTCTTTTGTTTGTGCTTAAGTGTGTAAAATATATGACATGGAAATATTTTCAGAATGGCCTTTGACTTTCCTTCTGGTGTATTTATTTTCTTACTCAGTAAAGGTAAAATATGATAAATCTATTACCACTTGCTAATAATACAGGTGCTGGGCATGAAAGACTTTTGTCTTGCCACCCATTTACAGAAATAAGGAATTATGATATTGTGTATCTTGCCCAAACTAAAAGTTCAATTCCATATTCAATGCAACTTTTGCCTACTGTGCATGAAACCCTGGCCCTATTGAAATCAATGGCAAAAATCATTGTCTTCAATTGGTCTACGATTTCACTCTTGTTCCTACTTCACCTATGGATTTTCATGTTTCTATACAAATATCTCAGCGGGTAGTCAAAGGTTTCAAGGGAATCTACAATTCTATTTAAAAGAGAATGAAATGAGTGTGTAAAAAAAAAAAAAAAAAAGGATAAACCCATGCTTTGTAAATTATAAGCTTAAATGGTTGAACTTAAAATTGTGAATTAGCGTTTCATAGAAAATACTGTTTTAACCAACTGTGAAGACATTTATTTGCCACCTTATTGCATCAAATGCAAGAGGTAATTTGGCAGTTCTTGTCTCCACTATTCCTAATAACAAGAACAAAAAATAATTAAATTAAGTGGATAAATATAGTTTATGGTGGGTATGCTTTTAGTAAACAAGCTTTGATTCTTCATTTAAAAACAATAAAGCACTGGGCACTCTTTAATTCTTGTGCTAGATGTTTCTAATAGCCATACCCCCTAGGGAAGGTTCTGCTGTAACGTTTGAAAAACATAATGAAAATTTGATTGTTAGAAACTAAGATTTCCCTCCCTGCAAATGTTTTTCTTGAAACATCCATGGGAATTTAATATTCATTGTTTTTTTCCTCAGTCTTGTATATTCTTGAATTGTCTTTTTTCCTCCATTTTCTCCGTTCTCAATCCTAGGTCCCCTTACAAAGAAACAGACAGATGATTTAGGTGATAATGACGGTGCTGAAGATGAAGGTATTTTTTTGCCGCCAAACTGATTTGCATGACAAGGATCCCTGAAAATCTTTTTTCTCCCCTCTTTTTTTGACTTCTTGTCTTCTTTTGAAGAGGTTTTTTTTTTTTTTTAATTCCCATTTTTGATGTGTTTTGTCTTCTTGCTTGTTGTTATACATATATATATTTTTAATTTTTTAAAGAAAGAATGTTGTTAAGTTCTACATTTTGATACAATACAGTAACAATATTTAAAGAGGAGGGGTTTTTTTGTTTTCTTGAAATGGACTTTTGATATGTTGCATCCCACCTTTTGACTGAATTTTGTCCATAGTATTTAAACTAACACTCTTTTAAAGTTTCTCTGTACACCTTTTTGCATGTTTTCTAACCCTATGTATTTCACTAAGTACAAAAATGTTTCTTTTTTCACTGACCTCAGTTTGATAAACATAGAAAATGTGTTTATTAAAGGAAAAATACAGCAAATTCTTAGAAAGTGTCTCTTAAGCAACTGAATTTCCCCAAATACAAAACCTTTTGCATTTACATTGCCATGAACAAACAGATGCAAGATGACCCCACCTCCCTATAATAGGGAGGTAGCCCTAGAATGGCAGGCAATATTTGCAATTGATGAGGTTCTGTGCAGCACCAGTGAATTCAGTGGAGCTAAACTGATGATCATCTAAAGGAATCTGATGCCTTCTGTTTTCACAAGCATATAAATATGCCTGTCTGCTTGTGCTGACCCTTAGAAAACCCTATTACCAAGTAAAATTGGAAGTTTGAAATGTCAAGCATATTATTCTGTTTATGAATTATGTCTATTAATCAAATAATTTATGCAGATTTAATATTTTTTCAGGGCTATGAAAATGGTAACAAGGGGCTCTTTCTCCTGAGCAGTCTCATCCCTTCAAGTAGATGTGCTTCAAAATTCTGAATCTTAAACACACACTTTGTATATTTTATGGTCAACAAGTAAAACAAATTACCATATGAAAGTGGTAGAGTTGTTGCTTGCTTCTCTGTTAATATCTGGTTTGGGTTTTTTTTTCCAGATATTAAAATGAAGTCTAACTTGTAAACTACAAGGCTCTTAATTAAGAAATTTTTCATCACAGAACAGTAACAGTTTTACTCAGAAATATGCAGTCTTATCACAAAAGATGAAGGAAGGCAAATATGAGCATTTAACTTCTTACCCAATAACTGAACAGAGACTTACAAATAAACTCACAAATTTATATGTCTGTTTCATGATCCTCTACTAAATGTATATGTTAAGCATATGAACGGAAGTCCACCAGTTGGCCCAAGATTTGAAAGAAGAACCTAATTGAAAATCTCCTTTGAAAGCTCCCATGTGTTGTGGTTTAACCCATCAGGCAGCTAAATATTACAGAGCCCCTCGCTCACCACCCCCAGTGAGATGGCGATGAGAATTGGAGGGGGGAGAGGAGAAGCGAAACTCATGAGTTGAGATAAAGGCAGTTAAATAGGACAGAAACTGAAGGGAGAATAATAGTAGTGATAAAGGAATTAGAATGTGCAAATATTAGAATATATAAAGGAATTAGAAAATACGTTAGTTCAAGGCAAAATATTGCAAGGGACATTCTTGTATATTCTCCAAGACTTGTGATAGTGAATTAGGCATTGTAGAAGTTACTCTGCCTTGTTGTAACAGTATGTTTTAAGAAACCATTTGAAACCTGGGTTATTCATCCAGTGGACCTTAATGGCTCTCCTAAATTGCTGTATAATTGCCAAGACAGATGCTAATGGCTTAACATTTGTTGAGTCCTCCTCTGTTTAAACACACTTAAAAGAGACTACTTATTTTGCTAAAATTCAGCAGTGAGTGGTTGCTATCAGAAAGCACTTTAGTAAGTAGAATCAGACGAGAGTAGGGATCTCAGTCTTTGGAGTACGAGTGTCCATGTCAGCAAAAACCTGTCTCCCACATTGACAATTGGAGAGAGCGAAAAAGCTGTAAGAACACAGCAGTCAAACTAGAGGGGAAGAAACACATTTACAACACTAATAAATCTCTGTAATTTATAGTACTGGGATTACTTTTCTCTGGAATACAAGTGACAGCTTTGTTCTTTCCATGCCAACAGAAGAATGCAGGCAGTAATTAGACTTTTACTACATCTGAGATTCACAGAGAGATGGGGCAAATTTAAATTTTTATGATCAATAGACACTGAATGCTGCTAGGATGTCTGCTCGGTTGATAGAAACCCCGTTTGCTGAGGCCCTGCATTTCACTGTCCCTTGGTGGAGGACCAGTAGCAGGTGACCTGCATTTTGTGAACCTGCTTTTCTGCATTGGAACTCTAGCGCTTGTTGCATACACAGAACTGAAGAGTTCACAAATTCAAGTCATGTATTTGCGTATAAGTAGTAGGAAAGAGAAAGGCAAAGCATCTATGCTAAGATGTCAATCAAATCCTTCAAATACATTTTGCACTATGGTAGTTTTTATTCAATGTAAAAATCTACAAATGAATAACTGGGACAAAATGAAACGAATGGCAAACCGAATGAATTATAAAGTTGGAATATTAGGGAGACTGGGTGATACACGGTGAAAAACAAATGTGTCATACAACCATAGAATCCATGCTACATAAACAATGCCCAGTGATTCCTAAAATGATTAGGATCTTCTATGTATTAAGAAATTTGGAGCTCCCACGTCCATTTCTTGTATTATACCTTTCCTAAAAAATGATCTTTCATATCAGCTTCTTGGATCAAATGTCTGGAAAGTATTCTGTATTGCATCACTCAAACATCAGAGTTTGATGAGCAGATTTAATTTTAAAACAGCATTCAATAATCCTACTCCCATCTGCTGCTACATGTCACTACCACACTATTGTGGTCCAGACCTTGCCAGCACAAGCACTGGAATCAGTAATCAAACTTGGATCACTGGTATGTACTGCAACCCATAGACCAGGCTTAATTAGATCATTTTTCATTTTTACTTTTAAAAGACCCAAAGGCAGTAGTGCACATTACTAGCTAATGATCTGCAAATTTGCTGTTTAAAAAATGAAGGTGTTTTCAAATTCTGTGAGTGTGAAATGTGTGATAAGTCAGAAATTACATAAATGTATTTTTCCCCAGTCTAGATGAATGATGATTTCAATTTAACCCTTTAATGTCTACACTTGAAATTGCTTACCTGTTTTTCAATAAGTATTGAACTTCTTGAGCAGGCACCAAAAGCAAGAGTGCCAAAAGCATCTGCAACCAGTGAGCACTGGGGCTTTTCCTTTTTATAGCAGTGGTGGATATGCCTATTTGCTGATATGCAGGTAAGCAATATGTAGTGTAGATGCAAGTTTTAATTTTAAGTTGCTGAGCAGTTAAATAAACTGTACCTTCCCCAGTCTAGAAACAAGGCTTGGTTTAAAAAAGTAGAGTATTTTAATCCTAAAATCTCAGTCTGAATTTTGGTACGGTAATAATTTAATTTTATTTAATTAGCTATAGCAAATTATAGCAAAAAGCTGGTGACTCTTTATGCACTCTTAGTTCCTATATGCTAAAATTCTTAGCATGACTTAAAATGCAGCAATGCAAATAATTAATCAGCCTAAGTATTCAGGGATCAGAACTGGACTTCTAGGTAGTTAGTGATGTATGAAATATTGTGAAGGATTGCTCACAAATGAATTCTTCTCAGCTGCCATTCTGTCATACAGAACTTACCTAGCACAGCAATCTGTCACTATTAAATCCTTATTTAGTCCCCAATGCTCTTTAGGCATCTCTGTTTTTAATGTATTCAGTCTCACAGTATCCCTCTGTGATAGCAGAATGCGATTATTCAATTTTTAGAAATGAGGAATACAGACGCTAAGTTTGAGGAATGCAGACACTGTGTCCATAGTAAAGCAGGGAACTGAGAATATATGCCTCGGAAGCGGGATCTGCACTGTAATTGCTAGATGTTTCTACCCTTCCTTTCCCCATTCCAATCTCTCCTGTGGAAAAGGAGACAGATTAGGAACAGATGTTGCTGTTTGTTCACAGTCTGTAACTGTGATGATTCTGATCATTTAGTCTGGCTCTCTGTCTTATATGGGCTATTGGACTTCATTGGTGGAAGGAAGGTTTTGGTGTAGAGCATGTTTTAAATCAAAACAAACAAAAATCCACTCAAATTTTAAATTGCTAATGATGCAGAATGCATCTGCAGATCTCTTCTTATGCTTAATAGACTGTAGCATCATTGGCACGAAAGAGCACATTTCAGAATTGAGGATCTTCTCCAAAAATCCCTATTGCTCCATTAGTATTAAAATAGACTAGGTTTCTAAGTTTAGCATTTCATCTGCTTTCAACTGTCATGGTAAGAAATAAGGAGAGAAAAAAATCTCTCCGTCTGGCATTAGTTCTTTTTCGGACTTGAGAGATCAGTAAACAGCAGAACACATTTGTCTACCTCACAAAGCAACCACATGCTTCAGCCTTAATTACAGCCTTTAATGAGTTCCAGCCAGGCTGGAATAGCACAGATCTTACCACTTTGGGTGAACTTGCTGACTGATACACATAGACATATTTGTGATTCCTGTCATCCATTCGTCTTAGTTCTGTGATGTCAACTCCCAAACACAGATTCCAACATAACTTGCATCTTAAATTTTGCTGATCGTATTTTCACTTTACACCGAGAACCTCAGGTCGGATTATGTCGAATTTTTGTGGTGATGTTATTAATATGTGAAAACACGTATAATAAAAATTCTGACAGACCTTTAATTTAAGCACTGCTTTGGGGCTCCATTACATTTTAGCACTGCCAAGCATTGCTTGTACAGTGAAAAGTCTGTCAGCTTTTGCATTTCTAACCATCATCTTTTAATAATTTAAAATGACAACTACCTGGATGTTGAGGTCCTACTCTAATGAGAGTCTGCTCCAGATGCTTTTCTGTAAAAGCATAGGCCTTTTTTTATGTTAAAATACACATTCATAGAGTCCTCCATCAGGATTTCAAATCACTTTCAAGTAAAGATAGTTAAGTGTTTGAGAGTGCACAAAATGATCCATTGGTTTGACAGATACAAAAACAAATAAAAAAGGAGATAATTCTATTTTCTGAAACTTGATGGGTGAAGGCTATATTTTAAAATGAAATGTGTCTAGAACCTTGCTGCCACTCCTAACAGAAGTTCTGTAGTTACTTTAATAGTCTCAGGACATCTAGTTTTATATCCCATGTTAAAAACACGGCATTAATGGATGTCTGCATATTAGCACTGTTAAGTGCACTAGCTTATTAAAATAGCAGGGTGTGTATGAGGCACCTAATAGATTTGATCTGAAAGGTCAAATGCTGTTAAAAGGCTTTTAAATCATTAAGAGTTGCACTGATTGGTACAATGCTCCACTTAAATACTTTAGGACAAAAGCTTATGGAAGAGCTACACGCATAGCCATATTCAGTGTAAGCAGCACATAGATTTTACAATAACTAATCTAAAAGTTTTCCACATTATTGTGCTGTTTCATATTCCACACCCAAGATTTACTTAATGTTCTACATCAAGATGTTATGATTCTTTATAACAGTTAAAAAAACAATGCTTTTGACATCGGTGCTTAACTAACTATATTTTTGTGCTAACTTGTTTCCAAGTAGGCTTTCTTCCTTTCCTGTTTTGGTTGTTCCCTGCAAATTATACTTGTTAGGTCATGTGGCCAATTCACATCAGCTTCAAATGACTGAAGCTATAATTAGGTTTTGTTATTGATGATAATTGTGACTGGTATTTACAGTCAGACCCAGCTCCCTGTTGTGTGATGTAACAAACATAGAATAAGACATCCCTATTCCTAAATTGCCTGTAATGTAATTGAAACTAGACATAAAAAGTAGATGCAACAAACATTAAAAAGGTACAGAACAGAGATGATTGAAACCGTAATGAGAAATTTCATGTACATGTCATAAGTAAGACCATTCTCTGCTATACAGTAAGACCTATTTAGATGTTTTATGAACTAGCAATTTAAAACTGAACAAATCACAGCACTCAAAATGGATGTTGTGTGTGAATGAAAATAGAAGAGTTGAATTTGAGAAGGATTTTGAACAGCACTATTACTGCATGTTTTTTTTAAATATTTGTGTCTGCTTTTTAATTAAAGCATCAGAATAAAATCCAACAAAAAGTACAGTACACAACTAAATTAAATCAGTATATAAATCTACATTGGCAGAAATACCACATTTGCACCCCAATTCTTCAGGTTCAGAATGAGCTACTTCCACAAATAACTGTTAATCTGCATCTAAGAATAACTATTAATCTGTGCGAGAAAGTGTAGCTGCGATTATTGAGACCATTCTAGCACAGGCACACAAAGGACTCGTACCAGCCTGTAGGAAAAGAAATGAAAGATGTATCAAATCATTTATGGTCAGGTTTTGAAAAGTATACAAGTCCTAAAACTCAATTATTTTCTTTGATGAGTTGGGCACTTAACTCCAATAAACACTTTTAAAAAGTGCATCTTTCTTGCACTTTTGTACAAATACAGAATTTCTTCTCACAAAATATCTCCTCCTAATATTCTCCAAGAATACTATCTTAGTACTTCCTCTGTTTTAAAGGTTGGTGGTTTTCCTGGGGGAACATTTACTACCAGGTAGAAATAAATTCTTGATTATGGTCTGATTTTTTTTTTTTTCTTTCTTCCTTTGATCTTATTGTTTAATAATATCCACTAGTTAACTACATCTGTAGTTAAGCAGTTTTCCCCCAGCTAAATGTTCACACCTTTCAAATATTCCTAGCTATAGGTTGCAGCAGTGATTTCTGATGTGGCACATAGGCAGAGATGAGAGTCAGTCTATCTGACTGCAACCTGTACAAGAATATTAGTAGCAGGAAATAACAAAAGAATGGTATAGACAGAATTTACTCAGAGAATCACTCCTTTATAGATCAGATCTCACTCATGTGAGATCTCACTCATGTGTGGTTCCTTTCTCAGAGGAAGGATGCCCATTCTATTCTAAATATTCCATTATTTTCCAGATAAACAGGCCAATACTACCAGCACTTCGTTACTGTTCACAGTTGGTGCTCTGTAATTCTATGTAATTTTAATTAAAGAGGAATTCTGAGACAGTCTCCCCCTGTGCTACCACCAAGCATACAATTTACTGTGTATGATTTCTGCTGGGAACAGTCACACAGTGATTTTAGATTAATAATTTATTATTGCATCCATATTTGTATCAAAAAAAAAAAAAGAGCATAGACTATGAACAAACTATGTACTGAAAACAGTATATGAATTTGAAAAGACTTCTTCCTTGGTGCAGATTTTTAAACCTTAGGATCTCATAATTCTATCCTATGTACAATGAAGGTAAATATTCTCCATAGCTGTATGCTCTGAAAATTGCATGTTGAAAAGCCTCTACTATATGCTTGAGTGAGGAAAGCAATACAAGCAATATCATGCAGAAGCTGTCATCATCCTTCTGGTCTGGAATAAATGATTGTTCTAGTACTTCCAGTATGGAAGATCCAGTTTCTAATCTTGACTGTTCTAGCATTTTCTTCAAATTAGAATCACTATCAAAATAACAATAGCAACTGGCTTTCTATAAACAGACACATTTGTGCTGATCTTTTTCAGCAAATTCAAAAAGCAGGGCCTTTCATGCAACTGTCCTCACCTACTAGTCTTTACAGTGCTTCAGAAATAATTCAAATAACTTCAGAGAGAGCTTACTTGAAAGCTTCTTAACTAAGATTCCTCCAAATCAAAGGAGTAAACAGTATATCTGAGGTTTCTTCAGACGGTGAAGAGAATAGTCAGGGAAGTCACTTGAATACTGTTACCATGACAAAAAACGTTTTCAAATAAGAATATTCCTGTACATTTCCTCATTGGGAAATTATCATATGCTCTCTTACTATTGTGTTTCTTGATTTTTAGGGGCTATTAGGGAATGTTATGACTTGGCCAGTGGCAAAGACTCAGGCACCTAGTACATGAGATCAAAACACAATTTAATCCGGATGTAAAAGTTTAAACTTACATCTTAGCTGATTTCTTTCCTGTCCAATAGAAAAAAAACTTTAAAAAATATGTATTATCCCACCATTAACTGTTGGTTTGAATTGGTACTTAAAAACAACTTTCCTCACAAGGAGCAGTGGTATTTCAAATATTTTTCTGAGTAGATGCATCAATTTGCAAATAGGACTATATGGGGGGAGGGATACCCAAGTCAGTGTCCTAAAAAGAACCTCAAACCAGTATGTCAATATCCAATTTTGTTGTCTGAGAGAATGGCAGAGCTTCTGAGAATTAAAATTGTTACCTCTATTCAGAGTCACTTTTGAGAACTTTACAATTTTTTTCAATATAGGCGGATATTTTTCCAAATATGCAGTCCTTTCCACAATTTAGTAAAATAAGAAGGACCCAAGCACACTAAACTTCAGGCTACTCAGGTTAAAAATAATATCCATTTGAGATCTAGTGTTAAACAGCTTGTAAGTACTTTTTGAGAACTTAAACTTCACACCTATCAAAAGACAGCTGTTTATACATCCCTTTTATGAATTATTTATCGTACTGGAAGTAATCAACAGTTTATGTATGAGCAAAAATGTTGTTATCTTAATATGGTGAATTGCCTTTAGCTAAGTGAACAGAAAGATGGACTGAGCTTTCAGAAGTGTTCAGGCTTTGACTAAACAAGCTCACACTAATGTTAGTAAATGTTTTATGTCAATTTCAGCAGAAACAGAGTTAGACCACAGTCCTATTGCATATGAGGAAACATGTTACCATTTTCAATTCCTTTCTCCTTTTCTGAGGCCAACAAGTGTTCAAAAAATACGAACTTCAGTTACAAGCAAGCCACAAAGAAACACACCCACCTGCCCATTTCCTTATGTAAAAGATGTTGCTTGAGAAACACTTCAAGAAAAATAACCTCACTAAAAAAATTAAATATTGCATGTATCTTCTTTGGTACTTACCTGAGATGAAATGTGTGCTAATATTTTTTTCCAGACATTCGGGACAGTGGGGGACCTAAACCTGTGATGGTGTATATTCATGGAGGGTCCTACATGGAAGGCACTGGAAACTTATATGATGGCAGTGTTCTAGCAAGTTATGGGAATGTGATAGTCATCACGGTCAACTATCGCCTTGGGGTACTTGGTAAGAAACTTTCAGCTTTCAATTAATCCGTGCTATCTGCAATGCAATTAATGTTATATGTGAGAATGTATTAAAGAAAAAGTATTTCTTTGTAAGATAAAAGGTTTGTGTTCTGGGGATGATATGAAGACACTGCAAGTATTATCTGGAAGAACTCGCTGTCATGCTTTTAGTGGTATGAAACAGGTATTCCCATGGCTGAGCTGTTCAGACAGAACAGTTTGGTGGGTTTTTTTTGGTTTTGTTTTGTTTTTTTTCCTGTAAATAACACTGATGCTTTTCTGATGCCTTTTTTTTTTTTTTTTTTTTTTTTTTTTATTTTCTAGACAGGTAAATGAGGTCATTTTTAAATAATGTTAAGTGATAGTAAAAGGGTTTTCTGTTGGAAGAAAGAGGCTAAATTTTGATTACCATGATTTTTTCATATTTTGAAAAGGTAAGGAACTTAAGAAGATGTTATTTAATAAGAGCTGTACTTTGTACTTATTTTATTGGAGCTTGACTGTGTTTTTGAAAAATGTTTTGAGTATAATTCAGATACCTCCGGTATTTCTTTTCTAGGCCAAATTAGCGAGTGAATAGAGTTACTTTGTTTGTTTCAAATACAGTGAATAGGGCATGCTTATGGTCTTGGTAGACTTGTGTGGTATCCCTCTGGTAGCCTATATTTCTAAAAATGTATATTTTACTGTTCATTCAGTGGAGTCACATTCATGATACATGTTCACCAGCTCTTGAGACAATACGGTTGTTATTTCTTCTGTACATTCTACTGAAATGTTGCATGTTAAGACTCCTGAAAGCAGGAGTTCAATTCTGGGATATTATGGAGGTCAGTAGAGTAACTTCAGAAAACTTACATAGGTATAGGGGTATTCCCTGTAACTTCTGAAGTGGTATGGTAGGTCAGGTGTCATTCACAGCAGTGAGCTGGTTCTGAAGACAAGTCAACTGTGTTTTCTATTCATGGGCATTAGACATGCCTGCTACTCTGGTTTACTCTAGTTTTCTTTCACATGCTCATTTTTTTTCAGCATTGCTCTATTTCTTTGTGGTTTGAAGTCAGTTAGCATGATTGCTGAACTATCGATTCTGGTTTGCTCCTCTGGGTAATATTTTTCCAACAGTTTTATTTTTGTTAAAAAATTGGCTGAATGCACTTTATTTTGGGGGGAAGGGAGTGGATTTTGGTTTTAGATTTTGAAACTTAATCTACTGTGGTTGTGTTTTACAAGGGATTGAATAATTACCAGAAAGATCGTAATTATTCCTTTCTGGATTTATCTCCTTAGTATCGAGTTGGAGGTTTCATCTGTGATGTACTTCTTTAAGCAAGGAATTCCTAATATTTTGTATGTTTTTATCTCTCCTTCTCTCTTCCAGTTTGTATAGTGACTTCAAGTCCTAGGCACGTATTACTGAAGCAGTTAATAATCTGTAATCTGGGCCGCTAATCAACATTTTAGTTTTACACCAGCGCTCTGTAAATGCTTCAAACATTTGTCTATATTATATGCCAGTAGGGTATTCCATCCACTAATAAAGTATCTATTACCTGAAAAGCACTATTTCTGTAAATTGTTTAGTCTTAGTTCCTAAATCATTTGTAGTTGCACTGTTTGAAAGGGCTAGTTGATTGAAAGATGAAAATTAATTCAACTTTGTTAATGGTAATGGATTTTGCACTTGTAGTTTAGCACTGATTCCTGGGCCAGCATACTGCTAACATCTTACTGAGATTAGGAGGATTTCATTTGTGTTCTTGTTTTTTGTGGTTCTTTGGACTTTGTGGACTACAGAGCCTCAAAGGGCAGAGAGATAATTTTCTTTTAAGTAGGACCTATTACAGTAAAACCTCTAAAATTCATTGTAGAATTCAGTGATTGGTATGAATACTTGCAATTGCTTTCAAACTAACTAAAATAACCCTGTAGCAGGCTTGCAGGGTTTTCTTAGTAAAATAATGCACCTGTTAACTATATGTAGAAGTTGTTAATACATTTTGTATCTGGTACAATGCTTATCTGCCATGTATTAAATAACGAATGATGCACTAAAGTAGTACAGAAACACACTAGTAATCAAAAAAGAAAACCTACATAGTTTTCATTTTTTCTGCCTTTCTTTGTTTCGTGGCCTTAGAGCAGAACTTCTGCATAATCAGAGTAGATACCAACTTTTACTGTTGCTGTTCTGAAACTCTTGTTCCTTACTGTACAGCAGAATGTTGTCCTTTGCAATCACATTAAATAAGGTATGGTTTACAAATACATAGCTGACAAATTCTCAGCTTCCCTTACCTGATCATATCCCATAAGATGAGAGGTTCAAGCTTCACTGTCCATTGCCTGTGGGACAGATCTAAGAGATCTCACTTCGCTGCTGTCTAAAATGCCTGGCTCTACAGGGAGAAGTAATATAGGGATTTCTTTTCACATGAGAAGATGTAGGGACCAAGTAAGATCTATCTTCTCACTTTCATATGAGCTTTATTGGTCTGGGTTTCTTGTACCAGTCTTTGTAGATATACATCTTAATATAGACGATCTCTTTGAGTCCTAAGTGTTCTGCTGCTGTTTCACCAAGGTTTGCACTGTGATATTTCTTAAGAAGGAAGCCAGGTGAATGAATATTTAGAGCAGGAACAGCAGCATTTTCTTCCAGATCACTAGAGATGGAAAGGGACGATACGCAGTGATACTAGATTCCTTACAGTACTATTAAGTCCACAGTAGACAGCTTTTGGTGCAATTCAGATTATTTTTTGTTTATTCTGAGTTGAAACATCCTTTGTCTTATAGGCAGATCCTGCTCAAGGATCTGCATTTTATGGAGTTGCAAGATTTGCTTCAAAATAAAATTGTGGATGTCACTTAAATCCCTTTGGTAAAGAGAAAACAATGATAAAAATTAAAGAAATATGGAGCAAGCACATTTAAAAAAGCAAACAAAAACCCAGTGAGTCCCCTGGCCCAATTTTGTCTTTGGAAAAAGTCTGAGAATGAAAATATGCTTGAATCTTTTCTTACATATAGATAGATGGAAAACAGAACTGTTTGCCCTTGAAAATTGGAGACTACTGAATAAGAAACCATTGGAAACAGACTGTATATCTCCTTTAGATTCCTTTTAAATGCATGTCTTGTGCAAGCAATCTCATCTGGTGAGGAATACTGTGCAAGTAAACTAATACCCTTGAAGGACAGTATGGGAGTAAGTGCAGATACATTTTTATGGCTTCTTTTTAGGAAACAGAGATATGAAGACAAGTTTAGATTTTGAACTCAACTGATTTGTGATTTCAAATGTTTGTTTAACATATATCCATCTGGTAAAAAGCTTTCTATTTAAATTTCATGCAAGAAATATTAAAGGATTATAAAAGGAGTCTATTTAACATCCAGAAAAGATCATGATAGATTTAATACTGCCAGTGCTGTTTTCTATGTTCTTTCTTATGAAAAGTTTATTTAGAAAAGGAGAATGCTTTGGGTCAGCACTCAAAAGGGGGGAGAAAGGAGAGAGATGGTTTATGCTAACTGCCTACTCATTTCTTCATTTTATGAATTTATCCTTCTTCCTTTTCATTATCATTTAACCACAGGACTTTAACAAACTGAAAGAAACATTTTTAATGCAGCTCACAAACTGAACTGGGGGATGGAAAAATGATTCACAGGAATCTCTAGGTTAAGCACTGCTTTATATTTCTCTTTTTTTTTTTTTTTTTTTTTCCTTCCCCTTACAGAAACAGTAAATTGTCATTCCAAGTGTCTGGGTTAAAAGGAGGTTATAAAGAAAAAGGAAAAATTATATCTATTTTGGATTTTCCATTTGGCATTCTGAATAATGTCTGCATTGGGAAGGCAAACATTCTATAATTGTAAAGGCATAATTTATGCAAAAATGGAAGCACATCCATAAGTGAGATTGTCTTGGTTATGCTTTCTTTAAATATATGCAGTTTCCTTTTAGAGGAAGGAATAGGAACCATTTGCTGTCATTGAGTCTTTTATTTATATTGTCACACTTTAGTTGGAGGATATTGACTGGATTATTGAGTAGAAAACATCTGCCCAGGTATTCTAACACCCCCATTTTTTGCCAGTTTGTACTTTTAATGCTTTAAGTAAAGTCACTGCAGTAAATCTGAACTCAGAATACTGAAAGAAAACAAAACAAAACAAAAATCATAGAATCATAGAATGGTTTGGGTTGGAAAGGACCTTAAGATCATGTAGTTCCAAGCCCTTCTGCCATGGGCAGGGACACCACCCACTAAACCATGTCACCGAAGGCTCGATCCAACATGGCCTTGAACAACTGCCAGGGATGGAGCATTTCACAACTTTCTTGGGACACTTATTTCAGTGCCTTACCACCATCACAGTAAAGAACTTCCTCTTTATATCTAACCTAATCTTCCCCTGTTTAAGTTTGAACCTGTTACCCCTTGTCCTGTCACTATAGTCCCTTGTGAAAAGTCCATCTCCTCATCTTTTGTCCCTTCAGATACTGGAAGGCTGCTAGGAGGTCTCCATGCAGCCTTCTCTTCTCCAGGCTGAACAGCCCCAACTTTCTCAGACTGTCTTCATATAGGAGGTGCTCCAGTCCTCTTATCATCCTCATGGCCCTCCTCTGGACTTGCTCCAACAGCTCCATGTCCTTTTTATGATGAGGACATGAGAACTGTACACAATGCTCCAAGTGAGGTCTCACGAGAGCAGTATAGAGGGGCAGGATCACCTCCTTTGACCTGCTGGTCATGCTTCTTTTGATGCAGCCCAGGACACAGTTGGCTTTCTGGGCTGCAAGCGCACACTGAAGCCTGCTCATGTCAAGCTTCTCATCAGCCACCACCCCCAAGTCCTTCTCTGCAGGGCTGCTCTGAATCTCTTCCCCACCCAACCTGTAGCTGTGCCTGGGATTGCCCTGACCCAGGTGTAGGCCCTTGCACTTGTCTTGGTTAAACTTCATGAGGTTGGCACTGGCCCACCTCACAAGCATGTCCAGGTCCCTCTGGATGGCATCCCTTCCCTCCAGGGTATTAACCGAGCCACACAGCTTGGTGTCGTCGGCAAACTTGCTGAGGGCGCACTCAATCCCACTGTCCATATCACCGACAAAGATGTTAAACAACACAGGTTCCAACACCGATCCCTGAAGGACACCACTTGTTACTTTTTTCCAACCGGACATTGAGCCGTTGGCCACAATTCTTTGCAT